>NC_133617.1:214355316-214482816 GCF_048593235.1 Sminthopsis crassicaudata | reverse complement strand
TCAACAAAAGCAGCTTCTACTTTTTGGGTTATCACAGACATTTATGTTCTTCCTATTCAGAAGCTCAAGGAAAGAATATTTCCATAACATGGCATCACTACTGAAGAAGAAAGAAGTTTGTGGCTTTTTTTTGTTTGTTTGTTTGCTTGTTTATGGTATCTAGCAGAAATCTGAGCCCTTGGCAGACTGAGAAAACAAAGAATTTGAAAGACTGGAAAAACAATTTATAAAGTCAGAGATCATGTAAGTCACCAAATGATCTTTGATCCTAAAAAAAGACTTTGGAGTGTTTGTGGTGTTATCTATACAGATGATATTTTATAAAATGATAGGGCATATTTGAACAGCCCACTAATTTATCTTAAATACCACAGATGTAATAGAAAGAAACTTGTAGACTTAAAAAAAATTTTACATATATATTGCCTAATGTGTTGTGTGTGTATATGTGTATATATATATATATACAGATACACACACATACACACACACACACACACACACACACACATATATATATATATATATATATATATATATATATATATATATATATTTACATATTGTGAAATAAGCTACACAAGTTTTATCCATTTTTTCCAGATGAATAAACTGAAGTAGAAAATTGTTAAATGAGTTACTCGGAGATTGTAAATGGACATTCATATTAAAAATGAAGTCTCCTGACTCTAAATACTATGCTTTTAGAATTACATCATATTATTACACATCCATTAGGTTAAAGCTGTCAACAACAACAGTATTTAGGGCAACAAGTTAAGTATAAACCATCTCCAACAACACCTGTGTTTATCTAATCAAGTCTCTTTAACCTTTAATATGCAGAACTATAGGAAAAACAACAATAACAACAACAACAAACCACAACAAGCAAGTGAAGAACAAGAACAAAACTGAAAAGAAGCTTTTTAATTCCTAGAACTATACTTAATCTAAATTGTTTGCTGTATATAGCTTTCTCATCTTATAGTTTTCAGAAACAGGACTGGTAAAAAAAATGTTGGGACAATTCTCTAGGAAGGCTTGGCCCAGTAATGATGATAAACTAAGAAATAGAGAATATCATAATGCATTCTACTTTTCATTCATTTACAATACAATTTTAGGGTTTTTTGTTTGTTTGTTTTGCATGTCTTGCAAAGGTCCTAAGTTAGATGACAATTATTCCATCTCTCCTTAAATAGCACTACCACTTAGTATTTAATGGTGAATTTCCCAAAGGATTTTGTCCATTTCCCAACAATCAATCAGGTAATTAAGAAGGCTGAACAAATGCTTCTCAACACTTCATATTTTCTAACTGGACACTTATACATTTGAATAATTTTCATAACTACTGTTGAAACCTGGAGAGTCCATTTGGAAATCCTGCAATTACATGCAAATGTTTGAACAAATACAAATGTGGTTCTCTTCTCTTTACTAGATTTTGAGGTCAAAAACCCTACTGAGCAGGCTTTGAAGCTTGTCATGTTAAAGCTTGCAATATGAATAAAGCATGGCGTTTTTTCAAAGGTATGATTTATTAGATGTCAAACATGTATTATAATAATAATGTTAATATAAGCTCTTTAATTTTCATTTCACATAATGGACAAGCTCAGGATGATTCCTAAGAAATGAAGAAAGAACTGCTATAAAAAGTACTTGAACAAAATGAAGAATAACTTGCTCAATCCTAAGAATACAGAATAACTGACTTCATTTGGGGGAAAGTAAAATATATTCCTTGAAACTTATTCTATTCTACCTATCCACTATTTGGCATTTGTGAGAAGAAGTATTTGATTGGGATGATTTCTATTTTCTAATATATTTTTTTTTTCTTTTCACCGACATTTTTCATCTGGGGCCAATGTTATAGCCTGTCATCAAGATGTCATCATTGCAACTAAACTGGGTTTCTAAAATTGGATATGTTGTAAACACTGTCTTCTATCAACTGTAGTTCACTGAAACCTGTGGGTAATATCAACTATGTGGGGGAAAGGGATACATAAGCTTGTAGATTTATTTTCCTTCTCATCTTGGAAGTCAATAGCAGCTATGTTCATGCTATGAATGATATGCAGCTAGAGAATTACAGAGAGCAGTAAATTTATATATATATATATATATATATATATATATATATATATATATAGCATCACTGAGCTTTTTCTTATGGAGAGAGTAAAACTTAAAGGGCACAATTCAGTTACACAATAGTCTGGTGATGTAGTTAGAGGCTGTGGACTATGATCTTACTAGAGCAGAGAATGAGCAGTAAATCAGATTGAGCAATGGATGGGGTTTTATGCAATCCACCATTAAAGCTACTTCCATGGTAGCAGTATCATTCTCCCATTCCACAAGTTGACTGTCATCTAGAAGTTCAGAACATAAGAAGACAGAGAAGATTAAAAACAAAGAAGTGCCAAGACAATGGATGGCTCCCTGGTAGACAAGATCTACTAATGTATATGTTAGTTGGAGCATGAATTAAACTATATCTTGAAAACACAAATCAGTAACACAGATTTATCAACAAATAAGTAGCTTTCACATGTAAAATTCATCATTTACTTTTCTTTTTAATAGTCAAATAACTAGAATCTATAGTATATTGTTCCAACCAATAAAATGAAAATTCCATTTTTCACCAAAAAATGGCCCTTTATATATATAAAGGCAATTGATTGAATTAACATTATATTTGTTGTCCCATTAATCATTCCATATTTAACAGCCTTAGAACATTTATATTATAGATGTGTGGATCAATAAGCTGAGAAACAGTAAATCTAAAAGTGACTTTTCTGGCTCAAAGAAAATTGGACAATTCAAGGAGTGAGGCCTATATCTCTTGAACCCAGTGTTAAGGTGTTTAGGTCAATATGAGGTAATAATTATTCTGTGCAATTTTTTTTCTAAAACAATGTGGGAAGGGGGTAAGGAAAAAGGGAAGACAAATATGAAAGGAGATGAAAAAGGATATTGGGAAGAGAAAGAAAAGGGAAAAGGTAGAAAAAAGAAGGGAATTAAAGTAAAGAAAAATATAATAGAGAGGGACAAGAAACAAGAAAACAAAATTAAAAAGGGAATAGGGCAAATATGGTGAATGAAAAAAATAGTGGAGGACATAGGAAGGGAAGGTGAGGCAAAGGGATGTGAGAGTTATGTGCCAAAATGTTACATAAATAAGTTCCATGATAATGTTTGCTAGAAGAAACAAATGAAGGAAGAAGAAGAAGAAGAAGAAGAAGAAGAAGAAGAAGAAGAAGAAGAAGAAGAAGAAGGAGAAGAAGGAGGAGGAGGAGGAGGAGGAGGAGGAGGAGGAGGAGGAGGAGGAGGAGGAGGAGGAGGAGGAGGAGGAGGAGGAGGAGGAGGAGGAGGAGGAGGAGGAGGAGGAGAAGGAGAAGAAGGAGAAGAAGAAGAAGGAGAAGGAGAAGGAGAAGAAGAAGAAGAAGAAGAAGAAGAAGAAGAAGAAGAAGAAGAAGAAGAAGAAGAAGAAGAAGAAGAAGAAGAAGAAGAAGAAGAAGAAGAAAGAAGAGGAGGATGAAGAAGTGGAAGAAGAGAAAGAAAGAAGTCAGATTAGAATTCTGCATTATGAGCAATAGCATAAATTGAAATGTTAAAAACCAGAAATTCACACAATGTTTAAAATACATAGGAGAAACCAAAATGATTCATTTTCCAGAGGAAAAAATCCTTTATCAGTTATAAAATTACTTCCCAATTAAGCCATGAAATAACACATATGAAACCTATAACTATGATAAATAAATAGTATATGAACATTTCATATTTGCTTGGGAAAATAGAACTTATTTGAACTAGAGTTAACATTTCACAAAGGTAGAACAAAGTCATTGCGTCTTTTAAGAATATGAACTATATATATATATATATATATATATATATATATATTTTAAGTGCTGAAATAGGTTTTCAGAATCCCAGAATATAGCAAGCAATATAGTATTTTCTGAGGCTTCATTTCAATCAACCAGGTAAGTCTATAATTACTAAGTAAAAAGGGAACCATGGAAGGAATAAGTTAGAATAGGAGGTTTGACATTCTTTATATATCACTTCCCATGTCAAAACTAAGAAAATAAAAAAAAGGCAAATGTTAATTATGGAAAAATGAGTTTCTAGGTATTATTAACTACTATTATTGTAATGTTATGCAGGAGAAGATTCTATTTTCAGATTATTTACAGAAAGCTCCTATTGCATTTAAAAAAATTAAATAGCATTTTATTTTACTACTTACATGTCAAGATAAAATTTAGCATTCATTTTTTATACTATTTTGAGTTCTGAATTCTTCTCCCTTCTTCCCTCTGTTACCCTCTTGCAAAGGTGGTGGGCAGTTTGATATAATTTGTATAAGTACAATCATATAAAACATATTTCTATAAGTCAAAGTAGAAACAGATCAAAAGGAAAATAATGACAACAATTAAAAAAAAAGCTTGAGGAAGAACAAAGTAAGTGGAAAAATAGGCTTTCATCTGCATTCATAGTTCATCAGTTCTTTATCTGGTTGTGAATAGAATTTTTCTTCATGAGTTATTTGTATTCATTTTGGTTCATTGTTTCTTTGAAGAGCTGAGTCATCGTACAATGTTTCTGATACTATGTACAATGTTTGGTTGGTTCTGCTCACTTCACTTTGCACCAGTCTGTCCAGGATTTTTCTGAAATCTGTTTGTTCATCATTTCTTAATGTATAATAGTATTCCATTACATTGATATAACACAGTGCAACCATTCAACAACTGATAGACATCCCTTCATTTTCCAATATTTGGCCATGACAAAAAGGATTCCTACAGTTTTGCCCATATAGGTCCTTTTCTCTTTTTCATCTCTTTACTAAACAAACCTAATGGTATTGTTGGAACAAAGGTATTCATAGTTTGGTTGCCATTTGGGCACACTTACTAATTGCTTTGCAGAATGTTTGGAACAATTTTCTCACATTCTCTTCAACATTATTCAGTTCCTTTTTTTCACACATTGCTTAATTTGATAGATGTGAGATGACATCTCAGAGTTATTTAATTTGAATTTCTCTCTTCAAAAGTGATTTGTTGAACTTCTTCATATGCCGGTTGATACCTTTGATTTCTTTATCTGAAAATTGCCTGTTCATATTCTTTGACCATTATCAATTGGGGGATGGCCCAGATTCTTGTAAACTTTGACTTAATTCTCTAGAAATGAAGCCTTTATCAGAAATGTTTATTCTAAAGTTGTTTTTTTTTTTTTTCTTCCAGGTTGCTACTTTCCTTCTAATATTGATTGCATTGGTTTTGGTTGTGCACAAACTTTTTAAAAACTTAATATAAAAAATAACTTTTTCTGTTTTGTAATGCTTTGATTTTCTTGTTTGGTTGTGATTTTTTCCTGTCCCCATAGAACTGATTGGTGGAACACTTTTTATACTTCTAATTTAATTGTCGTGTCAGATTTTATGTCTAAATTTTGAAATTATCTTGGTATACAGTAGGAGATCTTGGTCTATACCTGAATTGTGTCCTATCGTTTTACTTTTTCCCGGAATATTTTGTCAAATACTGAATTCTTATTTAAAAAGCTGGGTTATTTAGGTTTAACCAACACTCAGTTGCTTATAAGTCACTTAGTGACTTATCATGTCTATTCCATAGATTCACCACTCTATTTCTTAGCCAGAACCAAATAATTACAATAAAAATTGCTTTCTAATATACTTGAAGATATTGTATTGCTACTTTATTTTTAGAAATAAAGTCTTTGTCAAAAATATCAGATGAAAAAATTTCCCCCAATTTTCTACTTCCCCTCCAATATACTGACTTTACTAGCTTTGTACAAAACTTTTGTAATATAATATAATAAAAAATTTTCACTTTATATTTCATAATATTCTCTGCTTTTTTCTTTGGCTATAAACTTCTTCCTTCTTCACAGATCTTAGAACTAGACTGTGCCTTGTTCTTCCAAGTTACTTATGGTATCATGCTTTATGTCTAAATCATGAACCCATTTTGACCTCATATTAGTATAAGGTGTTAGGTGCAGCAATTTTTTATCAAATAGTGAGTTCTTATCCCAAAAACTTGGGTATTGGGTTTATTTGGATTTATCAAACACTAGATTACTATAGTCATTAACTATTGTGTCTTGTGAACCTAGCTTATTCGACTGATATACTACTCTTATGTCTTAGTTAGTACCAGATGGTTTTGATGACTGCTACTTTTAAATACAGCTTTAGGTCTGATAAGGTAGGTTACCTTTCTCTATAATCTTTTAATTAATTCCCTTGAAATTCTTGATATTTTGTTCTGCCAGATGAATTTTGTTATTATTTTTTTTAATTCTATAAAGTAATTTCTTGGCAGTTCGATTGGTATGGCACTGAATAGGTAAATTAATTTAGGAGAATTGTCATTTGTATTGCATTACCTCACCCTACCCAGGAACATTTGATATTCTTCCACTTATTTAGATATGACTATTTTTGTGAAAAATGTTTTGCAATTGTATTTAAATAGTTCCTGGCTTTGTTTTGGCACATAGACTCTCACATATTTTATATTATCTACAGTTATTTTAAATAAGATTTCCCTTTCTAAATCTTGCTGCTGGACTTCTTACATAATATATTGAAATGCTTATGATTTATGCAGGGTTGTTTTTTTTTTTTTTTGCCATTTTCCTAAAGCTATTATTTTTTTCTAGTAGAGTTTAGTTAGTTAGTTTTTCAACGAGTTGTTTTCTTTTTCCATTTTACCAAATCTATTTTTAAGATTTTTTTTCTTATATATATATATATATATATATATATATATATATATATATATATATATATATATATATATATATATATATATATATATTTATCCTTTTCAGCAAATATATTTTTTAAGGAGTTGTTTCCTTTATCAACTTTTGTTTCCTTTTTCAAACTCACCAACAACACTCTCATTAGTTTTCCCCATTTTTTTCTAACTCTTTTAAGATCCTTTTTGAACTCTTCTAACAGAGCATTTTTAGCTTGAGTTCAGTTCATATCTCCCTTTGAGACTTCATCTGGAGGTGTTTTGCCTTAAGTATCCTCATGGTTTGGATTCTGTTTTTCTCTGTTTCTTTGGTTAAATATCTATATCTATACATATACTATAGTTATCTTTTGATAAGTAGCTATAGTTAGAGCTCTTTTTTGCTAATTTTTAAAGATTGAGTTCTGCTCCTAGGGTACAGAGGAGAAAGTCTCAAGCTTCTTCTACATGGCAACAAGGGATTATCAGTGCCTTGGAGTCAGTGGTATTTCAAGCTTCCCCAATGCAACAGATAGGCCAGACCAAGTCCCTCCTGTTATGCCAGCGTTCAGTCGCTCAATATTTGCTTTCTGTAGTTATGTTGGAGGTAACACAGTTTAGATGCTAATCCACTGGCCTTTGGAACCTGGACAGAGTAGGCAAGGCTGCTGTATTTTAGCTATAGAGTTTCTACTAGGTTTTCTGTGCTGGGCCAATCTACCCTGGGCCTCCCCATGCTGCATCTGCATTAAGCTTGTTCCCCCTCATTCAAGTTCTTTTCTAAAGTCTTTCCAAGTTATCTTATCCTGGAAAATTATTAAACTTTGAATATTTGTTGGTTCTGTTACTCCAAAATCCATTCAGAGACTTGATCTACTGTTAATTCTAAGGGAATCCAAGAAAAGCACAGGCAAAGTTTTGTCTACTCACCATTATTTTATCTCTGGCCCTAAATAATCCAGATAAGTTTTTTTTTTTTTTTTGGTTGTTTGATTGCTAATAATTTATGTGAGCTTATCTTATATCCCAAAACTTTGTTAAAGTTGTTAATTACTTCAAGTAATTTTTAGTTTCCATTCTAGGATTCTATAAATATATTATCATATTATTGATAAGGACATTGACATATGCATTGGTAGAGCTAGCCCAGTTTTTGAGAGGCTCTCAGGTAAAGTGTAGGAGAGGAGAGGTATTAAACTAAAAGTCATTTGGAAGGATAAGATACAAGATACCGAGGTCCTTTCTGGAATCAAACTAGTAAGCTTTCAAACTCTGTTGCAGACAGCACATTTCCATTGGGCTGGCAACATTGTTCAAATGTCAAATGAATGATAGCCAAAAAAAATAAATAAATGAATAAATAAATAAATAAAATAATAATAATAATAATAATAATAATAATATTTAAGGAGAATTTACCCAGGGCAAGCACTCACAAGATCATAAAAAATACAAGGATACTCTCAAGATGTCTCTTGGCAGAGCACTCCAAGCTTATATTGATGATCCAGAGTCAACACATTCTAACTTGACTCTAATAGTGATATCATTTTGGTCCTCTTTGAGAACAAAAGACAAGAACCTACCATCATATCTTTAAGATGATGCTTTGCTCAATTAACTTTTGTATTTTCTTAAGAATTTTCTTATCCAGTAGCCAATGATACTCTTTAATGAGTTGTTTTTAGTGACTTTTTGCATTTCCATTTCCATTTTTAAGCAGTTGTCCAAGCTGTTGACTGTTTTTTCCATAATTCTCTTGTATCATAGTAATTTCTTTCCAACTTTTACAATTTTTCTTATATGATTTTTAAACTCCTTTTAAGTCCTCCTATAATTTAATTCTGGATTTGAAACCACTTTCTATGTATCTTTGGGGTTTTTTTCCCAAAGGTGTTTTGACATTCTTTTCCTCTTCTGAGTTAATGTTTTGTCTTCCTTGAAGTCTGCTGCCTGGTAGAGGAAGTACTACCTCAGACTTCTTGTGCCAGTAGCTTTCCTGGTCCTGGCTGTTTACTTGAGTGCTACATTAGTGTTGCCCTGGTGGTAGCTGAGGTGCTGCTTTGTGAAACAACTGCCATTTCTGGAGGGTGTAGCTATTTGCTAACTTACCTGGGACTGAGCTATAATGGAGTCTGGCATGTGCCAAGTTCAGTTGAGGTGTTTCTGTGTTTCCCCAGGGTATACTAAATCATGTAGTGGTCTGGAGGATACCTGTTTGCCCAGGCCTGTGCTGAGCTATGTAGAGTGCCAGGCCTCTAGGCAATCCTTGATTGGCTAGATATGAGCTTAAGCAAATAGATGTCTGTCTGCTAAAGAATGCCTATTTGGATGACGCTACACCAAAGCCTTTGGTGTCTGCTAGTTCCCCTGGTTTTATCAAGGTGCATAGGGTATCCTGATAGCCTGTTGCATCAAATTGGGACTCAAGATCTTCTGCTGGTTTGCTGAAATAGGGTTTACTATCAACTCAATAGGGAGCATCGTATCTTGGCCCCCCACTTTTTCTTAAGTGAAATGGATCCATCCTGCCAATCTTGCTATTTTTAGAGGGTACAAGATTGTTTCACTCTGCCTCCTTGCTGGTTAAACTGTTCTAGAAGCTATCTTTGGTTTTATGATTTCCCAGATATAAACATGTTCCTTTAGCATTTTAAGACAACTTCCTACTATCTCTGGTGGGTAGAGTCATTCCTACAATTATTCCAAGCAAAATATTATAGAAGTTTAGTGGGGGAAAGATAAACATTCATTTCTCTTTCTTTTCTGTCAAAATGCAAAGCACCTGATATTTTTACCATTTAAAAATAAGGATGCATATTTTGCTTTTATTCAGCATATATATATATATATATATATATATATATATATATATATATATATATATATATATATATATATATATATATATATATATATATATTTTTTTTTTTTTAATTTAAGCTCTGTTCCTGGGAGGACTACATATTTATCATTGCATATTTAAATTCTCAGCCAGTGTTTCCCATTCATCACTTATATTTGCCATTGAGATTGCCTAATATATTACAATTTCAGGAAAAACAAGTAACATTATAGTATCTACTATTATATGAGATAAAAAAATAAAATTTAGTTGATGATGATGAATTTGAAAGCAGCAGTTTTAAGAAGAGAGCCTCTACTTCCTCTAGTAGTAAGCATGTGGGTGGTTCCACTGGCATGAACTCACTCAGAGAAAAAATAACAAGATGCAGATAATTTCTTGTTCACTGACAATTACTAGGGAGTTGGAAAGGGATGAATTAGATGGCTCACATGGAGATGTGAACCCTTGACCTCACTCACATGGACTTCACTGGAACCTAGATGATTCAACTTTAATCTCAAATAAATAAGAAAAGCAAATTTCTTCTTCTCTATCTGAAATCTCAATGAAATTTCCCATAGGAGGTATATAAAATTACTTACTGTACATGCAAATTTAGGGCACATTAGGAATGGATTTCATTTCCAGATGTCACTGGAACAAGAATTTACTTTGTCATATCAGAAAAAGTGATATAAATATAAGAGACGACTGCAAGATTTTCATTTCTAGACCATGAATTGTTTTCCATTAATAAAGTTTCTGTTTCATCAAATTATATTTCCCCCCCTTACATTTGTTAATGAATCAAAGTACTGGATTAGGGAAATATAACAATGGAAGTAAGTGAGGAGGTCAGGAATGATGAGTTTTAATCCAAAGATTAATACTAACTATCAATAGGAAAATAAATCACTTAAAATCGTTGAGCTTTTCTTCTTTTCTCTTGCCATATCAAAACACCAGCAGAAATCCTAAAAATAAATTCTGCTTCACATCCCAAGATTAAAAAGTTGTAATGTTAGGAAAGATCTATGATATAATAATTAATTTTACATTCAGTGTATAGAATCAGTGCATATGGATTGGGACTCATCTTTTTATTGTTTAATTTTTTTCTGGGGATACATGTATGTCATCATTTTAATACATATTTCCTTATGCATTATTGTTGTGAGTGGAAAATCAGAATAAAAGGGAAAACCACAAGAAAGAAAATAAAAACAGAGAAAAAATTAAACATAGAATGTATTAATTTATATTCAATCTTCACTATTCTCTTACTGGCTACAGATGGCATTGTTTTATCTAAAGTTTATTGAGATTGCCTTCCATCACTGAACTGCTGAGAAGGACCATGTCTTTGATCTTTGATCATTTCATAGTCTTGCTGTTACTGTATATGATATATTTCTGGTTCTGTTTGTTTGATATATCATCAGTTCATGTAAATCTCTTCAAGTCTTTCTAAACTCAGCTTGTTCATCATTTTAATAGAACAAAACATTCCATTACCTTCAACTTGTTCAGCCATTCCCCAATTGATAGGCATCTACAAAATTTTCAATCCTTTGCTACCACAGCAACAACTGACACATACATTTTTCCACATGTGGGTTCTTTTTCCTCCTTTATGATTTCCTTGAGATACAGACCTAGTAATGGCACTGCTGGGTCAAAGGCTTTGCACAGTTTGATAGCCATTTGAGCATACTTCCAGATGGCTTTGCAGAATGGATAGATCATTTCACAATAATTTCCCCATATCCCTTCCAACATTTATCATTTTTTCCTGTCATTGTAGGCATCTTAGAGGTATGAGATGGTACCTCAGAGTTATTTTAATTTGCATTTCTCTAATCAATAGTGATGTAAAGGATTTTTTCATATGACTATAGAGGTTACTTTAATTTTGTTATCTGAAAATTGTCTTCATATCCTATGACCATTTGCCAATTCTCAATTGACTTGTATTCATACAAATTTGACAAGTTATTTATATATATATTTAGAGATGAGACTTTATCAGAAATACTAGTTGTAAATTTTTCCCCAGCTTTGTACTTCCATTTTTAATTATGTTTATGTTGTTTTTGTTTGTGCAAACCTTTTTAATTTAATGTAATCAGAGTTGTCCATTTTTCATTTCATAATGTTCTCTATTTCTTCTTTGGTCATAAATTCCTCCCTTCTCCAAAGATCTGATAAGTATACTATATCTTGCTTTCCTAATTTATTTATTGTATCACACTTTAAACTCAAATTGTACCCATTTGAATTTAAAGTGTGATACAATAAATAAATTAGGATCCATTTGACCTAATTTTATATAGGGTATCTTCTACAATACAAATATGATTGATCCCTAAACAAAGAAGAGCCAAAATAGAGAAATAAAGTTACAGAATAATCTCTATAATGAATATTGATGCAAAAATTTAAATAAAATATTAGCAAAGATTACAGCAACTTATCAAGAGGATCATACACTGTAATAATTATATCAGGAATGCAGGGCTAATTCAATATCAGGAAAACTGTTAACATCAACCATATCAGTAACAAAACCAATCAAAATCATATGATTAATTGAACAGATGTAGTAAAAGTGTTTGACTAAATACAGTACCCATTCCTATTAACAATACTAGAGAGCATATGAGTAAAGGGAGTTTTCCATAGAATAATAAGCATTTGTGGTATTTGAATATATTGGAATATTATTGTTCTATAAATATTATATACAAGATAAGTTTAGAATGGCCTAAAAAGATTTACATGAACTGATACTGAGTGAAACAAGCAGAACCAGGAATATATTGTATACATTGATTGGCATTGATAGGCCAGCATGAATGTTTAATGATCAACTATGAAAGACTTGGTTCTTCTCAGTAGTTTGGTGATCCAAAAAGATTCCTTTGTCTGATAATTTTCAAATTTAGCCACAATATTCCTTGGTGTTTTAATTTTGGGGTTTCTTTCAGGCGGCATTTGGTGGATTCTTTCAATGGTCATTTTACCTTCTGATTCTATGATATCCAGGCAGTTCTCTTTGAAGATTTCCTGAAAGATAATGTCTAGGCTTCTTCTTTTTTTTTTTTTTTTTTTTTTTTTTTTTCATCATGTATTTCAAGGAGTCTAATAATCCTTAAACTAACTCTCCTAGATCTATTTTCCAGGTAAATTGTTTTCCCAATTAGGTATTTTTCTTTTCTATTTTTTCCCATTTTTTTATTGGTTTGCTTGATTGATTCTTATTGTTTTATTGAGTCATTCATTTCCATTGGTTCAGTTCCGAATTTTATTGAATTATTTTCTTCATTTACTTTTTTTTTTTTTTTTTTTTTACTTCTTTTTGCATATGTCCAATTGAATTTTCAAATGAGTTGTTTTGTTCTATGGAATGTTTTTCATTTCACAAATTCTGTTTTTTAAGGAGTTATTGTCTTTTTTTGTTTCACAGATTCTGTTTTTCTAGGAGTTGCTTGCTTTTTCCATTTTATCAAATCTATCTTTTAAATAGTTATATGCTTTTTCCATTTTGTTAAGTCTATTTTATAGTGAATTTTCTTCAGATAGTTTCTGTGTTGCCTTTTCCATTCTCTATTGAAAATTTTTCATTTCCTTTTCCAATTTTTCTTCTACATCTCTTTTAAGATCCTTTTTAATTTCTTCTAGGAGAGCCTTGTGTGATGGGGACCAGATTATATTGGTTTTTGGGACTTTATCTGGAGACAATCTGCCTTTAGTTTCCTCAGGGTTTGAAATCTGTTCCTATCTTTCACCATAAAAGCCACCTATCCTCTTAGTCCTTTTTTATTTTATTGTGTCCTTCAAAATCCTGAATCTTTTCCTAAGCCCAGTTAGCTTTCTTAGAGGCTTATCTCTTTCCTTGGTTTCTGAGAGCTCTTGTCCGAATGTCTTCAGCCAGCACTAAGTTCAATTGGGAATGACTCTTCACTCTGAATCTCCTGCCAGAGAGTGGGATTATGGGTTTCTGCCTTGTGAATTTCCTGGAAGTCAATCCTAATTATGAATCCCCCAAAGTCCTCTTTGGCCCTGAATCTCCTGGAAGTCCATGAGCAGACTTTTCCTTTAGACTTGTGAATCTCCTGGATTTGCAAATCTCCCCACTGAATCCTGGCTCTGACACTTCTCTCAGAGAGTGGGCTTGTCCTTTTATATGCTCTCTAAATGTATGAAGTCTAATGTGTGAACCAATGAGTGAACTCTTTTAAAGGTATGAACTGCTTTAAAGGTATGAACTCTTTTAAAGGTATGAACTAAGTACATCAGTACCTTGTTTCAAGTTCTGTCTCATAACATCTCCTTGTAGGATCAAATTAACGATACACCTTGTAAGAATCCTAACAAGAGTTGGTTTTATGAAATAATCAACAATATATATGAACCTTTAGTTAATTTGAGTATAAAAAAGGAAAGTGGAAAATCAAATTGTAAGTCTCAAAAATGAAAAGGGAGAACTATCCACCAAGGAAGAAGAAACTAGAGCAATTATTAAGAGTTACTTTGCCCAACTTTATGCCAATAAATTTGACAACCTTATTGAAATGGAAGAATGCCTACAAAAATATAGATTGCTCAATTTAACATTTTAGAAAAGGAAATAGAAGAAGCTATTAATCAGCTCCCTAAGAAAAATTCCCCAGGACCAAATGGATTTATGTGTGAATTTTATCCAACCTTTAAAGAACAAGTAACTCCAATACTATGTAAACTATTTGAAAAATTAGGGAATGAAGGACTCCTGCCAAATTCCTTTTATAACACAGACATGGTACTTATACCTAAACCAGAGAAAGAAAATTATAGACTATTCTCCTTAATGAATATTGATGCAAAATCTTAAATAAAATATTAGCAAAGAGATTACAGATAATCATCCCCAGGATATACACCACAATCAAGTAGAATTTATACCAGGAATGCAGGGCTGATTCAATATTAGGAAAACTATTACCTGAATTGACAATATCAATAACCAACCTAATAAAAACTGTATGGTTATTTCAATACATGCAGAAAAAGCATTTGATAAAATCCAACTATTAAAAACACTAGTGATTATAGGAACAAATGGACTTTTCCTAAAAATAGTCGGTAGCATCTATTTAAAACCATAGGCAAGCATCATATGTAATGGGGATAAATTAGAACCATTCTCAATAAGATCAGGGATGAAACAAGGTTGACTACTATTACCATTGCTATTCAGTATTGTATTAGAAATGGTAGCCTTAGCAATAAGAGAAGAAAAAGAGATTAAAGGAACTAGAGTAGGTAATGAGGAAATCAAATTATCACTCTTTGTAGATGATATACAAATAAAAAATGATATTATAAATAAATTAGAAGTACATAAGATGGTTTACCTCTCAGATTTGTGGAGGAGGAAAGAATTTATGACCAAAAAAGAACTAGAGATCATGATTGACAAATTTTGATTATATTAAGTTAAAAGGTTTTTGTACAAACAAAACTAATGCAGACAAAATTAGAAGAGAAACAATAAATTATGAAAATATTTTTATATCTAAAGAATCTGATAAAGGCCTACTTTCTAAAATATATAGAGAATTGCCTCAAATGTATACTAGTTCAAGCCATTCTCCAATTGTTAAATGGTCAAAGGATATGAACAGACGATTGTCAGATGAACATATTGAAACTATTTGTAGCCACATGAAAAGGGGGTCCAAATCACTATTGATCAGAGAAATGTAAATTAAGACAACTCTGAGATACCACTACACACCTCTCACATTGGCTAAGATGACAGGAAAAGATAATGACGAATGTTGGAGGGGATGCGGGAAAACTGGGATGCTGATACATTGTTGTTGGAACTATGAATGGATTCAACCATTCTGGAGAGCAGTTTGGAACCATGCACAAAAAGTTATCATAATGTTCATACTCTTTGATCCAGCAGTGTTTCTACTGGGATTATATCCCAAAGAGATCCTAAAGGAGGAAAAGGGGCCCACATATGCAAATATGTTTTCTTGCATCTCTCTTTGTAGTGTCTAGAAATTGGAAACTGAGTGGATGCCTACCAATTGGAGAATGGCTGGATAAATTATGATATATGAATGTTATGGAATATTATTGTTCTATCATAAATGAGAAGGAGGAGGATTTTAGAGAGCCTGGAGATACTTACATGTATTGATGCAAAGTGAAATGAGCAGAACCAGGAGATCATTATACACGACAACAACAAGACTATAGGATGATCAATTATGATAGACGTGGCTCTCTTCAACATTGAGATGATTCAAAGCAGTTCCACTTGTGCAGTGATAAAGAGAGCCATCTACACCCAGAGAGAGAACCATGGGAACAGTGTGGAACTCAACATAGCATTCTCTATCTGTTGTTATTTGCTTGCATTTAGTTTTCTATCTGAAAAAGAAAATTCCTTCTTGATCTGATTTTTTTAAGCAGCAAGATGACTGTATAAATATGTATAAATATTGGATCTAACATGCATTTCAACATTTTAACATATATTGGACTACCTGCCAGTTAGGGGAGGGGGTGAAGGGATAGAGGGGAGCATTTGTATGCAAGTGTCAATGTTGGAAAAATTACACATGCATATGCTTTGTAAATAAAAAAGCTTTACTAAAAAAAAAAAAAAAAGAAAGAAAGAAAGAAAGAAAGAAAAGCTAGAAAGTAGACATTATCTGATTGACTTTGGATTTTATATTAATATTGGACTCTTTTCCCTTCTGGTGCTAGGTTGAAGAAGGAAGCTGCCTGGCTTTTATATATATATATATATATATATATATATATATATATATATATATATATATATATATATATATATATTCATTGCCTTTCATGTCTGCACTCTGCAAATTCTTAATCTAATTTGGTATATTTGCTTGTGAATAATAGCATTTCCACACTGCTGCTGGAGTCATCACAGCTAGTCCACTAGTTGCTTTTACAAATTCAGAGTTACTGAACTGTTGGCTTCTCCTTGGTTTTGGTCTCTTGGTTTTGTTTATTTCACTGTAGGTCTTAATGTAGACTAAAGGTTAGAACTGAGTTCCAACTCTGTTTTTAGGCTCAAAGGTACATATCCAAGTTACTGGATCTTTTTCCTTGTCCTTTATTTTATACAGATAACCCCTCATAACTACTCCCCTCTACCTTGAAACTATGACCTGGAACTGGGTAATGGTCATCAGATATGTCAGATGGCACCCATTCTTGCTTCTAGTTCTAGTACAAAGGTCCTCTAAGACATCTTTCTGCCTGAGAATTCACTCCCCTTATTATATGCTTCTGCTCCTCTCCCAGCACAGTACATTTCCACCTGACAGCTGCTGCTCTGTACCACTGGCCAGTCCCCACCCATTGTCTATAAATATGTTTTCCTAAGCAATCCTCAGCTTGAAAAATGATTCACTTTGACTCTTTTCTAGCCTTTCCATTCAGAATTCAGTTTGGCTTGCTTTCTAAATTGTTGTGGAAGAGCTAAGGCAAAAAATGCTACTTCGCATTCACCCATTTTAACCCCATCTACCTAACAGTGTTAGTGACACAAAATTAAAAATAAAAAGAAAATGAGAAATTATTTTACAAAATAATTTCATTATTCTATAATAACTATCTCTTTCATTATGGTCTAAAATTTGAAAGTCTTCAAAATATGTCATCTAAGTCTCATATCAACTCTGTGACATAGAAACCTCATTACTCCCATTTTAAAGATGAGGAAATAAATTCTTAAGAGTAGGTAACAATTTGAAAAACCTAGTGTCTAATAAATCCATTCTCACACCATATCTCAAAATGGTGCTTCACTAATAATTGTCCAAGGTTAATAAAAAATTTATTCTTCCTCAAACTGAAACATGTTTTTATATTCACTTACTCTTTGGAATGTATGCAACCTTGTTCCATATGCCATTGATACTTCATCTTAGCAAAACAATTTTGCTGAGCTTTGCAAGATGCTTTAAGGAACTATTTTTTTTCCTTCTGTCTATTTATCTCTGTTGATGTCTTATATGACTATAGCTTTTGATTTTTTTTAACTTCTAGTCCAAAGGTGGTAAAATTACATTTTCTCACTGAAATACTAGCTTATTTCTGAAACTCATTTAAAGGGTCAAGGATGAGAGAACTAATGACTCAAATATTAAATTCCTTTGTCATGTTTTATGTAGTTTTAGGTAAGGGCATTTAGTGATTTGCATCTAGTGTTAGAACTTCAGGTAATAGGAGATTAGCAAAGCTTCACCATCTGTAGTTCATTTAGTTTTCCTTTGAGAGAAAGTTTCATCATTCTGTATTTTCTGTATTGTAATTCTGATTCTCTAACTGAATGAACCATCCTGCAATTACAAAGCAAATGGACATATGTAGGTGATTTCTGAAAGAAATTGGCACAACATCCTCCTCCACATTGCTGGCTTTCCTGAACCTGCTGTACATTGCCCTCATTCCTGATCCACTTCAGTTTGGGAGCCAGCCTTCACTCCCACACACAGGCTACATTTGGCAGCCAGAAAGCTCAAAAGAACCATGGCTAGGGTATGCAGTTTCCATAGCAGATGTTTGGGAAGTAGAGTTTATTATAAAATTTATATACTCAATAGTATAGATGAAAAACCTCCCAAAAATATTTTGATATGCATTATTCTTTGACTTGCTTTCAAAAATTTTGTATAAGTCACTGGGAAAAAGCAGAAAAGAAAACAAACTGAAACTATCCTAGCTATTTCACTTGGATTTGTATGTTTGTCATTTCATATTGATGTGCCATTCAATATAGGGAGTTTCCAAGGACAAGGGTAGAAGGAAGTTTCTTGGATTTTTTTGGGAGGAGAGGACTGATATTATTTCTGCTATTTTTGTTTCTCTCAAATTTTACTTGTTTTTTCACAAAAGAAAATAAGTTTGCAAAACCAATTAATAATGCAACAGTGTATGACAAAGTTTGTCACCTGCACCTGTAGCTCCCAACTCTGTACTGAGACAACAAATATAAACCTACTTTCTGGAAAAAAAGATTGGTGTTTTAATTTAATCTGATAATCAATCCCATTATATCAGTGTAAGTCTGCTTATGAACCACCTCATAAGAGGGACATTAATAATATGGAAAGTGATCAGAAGCAGTACACCAAAACATTAAAATACTTTGAGTCAACTTCATATGAGATTGTAATGGTTTAGGATGAGGAAAAGACTCAGGTAGGGCATATTACCTGTTTTCAAATATTTGAAGAGTTGTAATAAAGGGATACAATTTACTCTCTTTGTTTTGAAAACAACAATAGGTAGAGTGATAAAAATTAATTTTAGAGTTGATATCAGGAAAAAAATTTCTTAACAAGTTGAGTTGTCTGAAAGAGGAATGGGTTATCTTGGAAGGTAGTTGGCTCTCCTCATTTTAGGTCTCTAAACTGAAACAAGCTAACCACTTCCCTGGAAGTTTTGATGAGAGATTTTTTTAATCTCTATTGTTTTGGGAAAGTCTTAAATGCTATGGGACTCAATTTCCTCATCTATATATTTAATTGATGGAGATGACGTCTAAGATAGCTTTTTTTGTTTTGTTTTGATTGTTATTTGTTTTTTATGTGATATATATTCCTATTATCCTAAGATTAATTACAGCAGATGGTTGTTGAGATAACTTTCAATTCTAAAATTTCTGTGATTGTATTGTGCATTATTAAAGAATAACATCTAGAATGGTCTTTTATAAAATATTTTAATAGCTTTTATTTACCAGATATATGCATGGGTAATTTTACAACATTGACAATTGCCAAACCTATTGTTTTAATTTTCCCTTTCTTCCCCCCCCAGATGGCAGGTTGACCAATACATGTTAAATATGTTAGAGTATAAATTAAATACAATATTAGAATGGTCTTAATAATACACTATCTTTCTTTTTTTTTTTTTTTTTGGTTGTTTGTTGTACAGGAAAGGAGGACTCATTTGGTTATAGAAGGAAAACAATGCAAAATCAGTTTAAAAGAATAAGGATTGATAAGAATTAAGAGTAATCTTTCTTCTGCTTTTCTTCTCCTTGACCACTGTGCTTCTTCCTTCTTTTCTTTGAGTCAGACTACAACGGTGCTCTTTTGTGAAACAGAGTGAAGTTTTCAAGACTCACTATAGCCTATGAGTTGCTTAAGCAAGGGAGTCAAGAATAAAAACAAAGAGCACATTAATTTTGAAAATGGAAGAGGAAGATGTTCAGTGGTACAGTTAAAGATTAAGAGACATACTACACTTAATAAACCAATTAAAGTCTATTTATTGTCATTGTGATAGACCATAACCTGATTTGATGGGCACCCAATCAATAAAACAGGTGGAAAATGACAGAACTAAAAATCGAGAGTTTAGATAAAACTTACATTCCAGCAACCAACAGGAGACGTTTGCTAAAAAGAAAACTTTCAACTCTACTTAAAATTGTGCTACCAAGGAAAATAATATATTCACAATTAGAAAATCAATATTTGATTCATCCATATCGTTACTACTGTAGTACAGTTTCCTCTCTTCCTTAATTGCCTTCCCCTCCCTTTTTTTTAGTGTACACAAAGTAAGTGATATAAGTTCACAGTTAAAATATATATTTTATTTTTAACCAAATGATTGATACTATGCTTTGATCAATATCAAATGAAGATGGAAAAAAGAAAAAACAAATTGGTTCTATGCAAAATATTCATTTTCCACTACTAACATGCTTATTCAACTTTTATCTTTATATTCTAGTAAGCCATTTTAATCTCAATGTTTAAAAAAACAACAGCAAATTGTTTATATACCTTCTTTGAATGGGTAACTTTATTTTTTTTTCCTTTTAAAACAAAGAAAGCTATTAAAACTTTTTGTACATAACTATTATATGAAGACAATCTCTGTTTTTCAGTGGAGATAAATTACTATAAAGCAATTAATCCTAGAAAATTTTCCTTTCAAGTCAAATATCTTGTTGTTTAAATAAACTTGTTTAAAACAGGAAACGATTACTTATATAAGATGAAGTATTCACATACCAGAAAGGAATGCCTTCACTTAGTGCTTGAACAGATCCAGACCCTAATATGTACACATATATGTATATATGTGTATATGTGTGTATATATATATATATATATATATATATATATATATATATATATATGTATATATATACATACACATATGTTTCTTCTTAACACAGGAAAGGCCGAGAAAAAGAAATCAGTCTGATACATAACATATAGCCCTTGTAAGTAGAATTCAACAAACACACAAACAAGTACAAATATAGCAATCAATTTGCATTTTAAAGTACCAAAAACAGTTGAAGTTTCCATTTGTGGTCATAATTAAAGAATGATTTTAATATTACATGAGTAACTCTGGGCTACATTTCAGGGTAATGCTTAGGGAATTATCCAAATTACCATTAGTGCTCATATGCCACTAATTCCCCCAAGAGTTATAACAAAAAAATGTGCTGCCTAATTTCTGCGTCAACCATAACCATCACTTATGAAATAGTTCAAAATTTCAGAAGAACTTGAAAATACTTTAGCCAGTAAACCTTGTACCTATTTTATTACTCTAAAAAAAAAAAAAAAAAAAAAAAAAAAAAAAGTTTTTTTGTTTTGTTTTGTTTTGTTTTGTTTTCCCCAAAAATGTAATTTCACAGACAGCCTAGACCTTATCAATAAAAACAATAATGGCCGAATAGAGTTTACTGTTAATACAATTTTTGACATCAGAACTGATCGGTAAATTCAGAAGAAAGTTGATAGGGATAGAGCATGAATTGAATTTCTTTGGTTTAAGGAACTTCCAAATAGGAAAACAATCTTCATTATCAATAGAGATCTGAACCATCTCTGAAACTTAGCATCTTGGAAGGTTGTCTAGAACACTGAAAAGTTGAATGAAATCTCCAAGATCAGATAACCAGCTCTTGTCAAAAAATAAAACTTGACCTGAGGTTTTCCTGCCATGGCTGTTATAAGCCTCAAGGATTAGTTATTTTACTTATGCCAAAATTATTTTCTGTCTAGGTTGTCAATAAATTATTGCAATCCAATAACAGTGAGTTTCCTACAGGGCTCTGTCCTGAGTCCTTATCTCTTCTGCCTATATTATTTTGCATGATGATCTCTTTAGATCCAATGCAGCTGAGTAGAACAGTACTTAGAACACTGAGGTTGTAATTAGAAAGATACAAATTCAAATAAAAGTTTAGATACTTACTAGATAAATGATCCCAGAACAGTCACCATACACATACTTTCTCTCCCACTCACCTCTGTCTCTGTCTCTATCTTTCTCTCTTTTTCTGTCTCTAAATAGTACTTTAAGAATTGTTCTCAAATCTTAAATAAAATATTTTTTATTAACTTTTATAATTATAACATTTTTGACAGTACATATGCATAGGTAATTTTTTTTTACACCATTATCCCTTGTACTCCCTTCTGTTCTGAATTTTTCCCCTCCTTCCCTCCATCCCCTCCCCTAGATGGCAGGCATTCCCATACATATCAAATATCTTATAGTATATTCTAGGTACTACATATATATATATATATATATATATATATATATATATATATATGCAGATCCGAATTTTGTTGTTGTTGCTGTTGTTGTTGTTGCAAAGGAAGAATTGGATTTGGAAGGTAAAAATAATCTGGGAAGATAAGCAAACAAACAAAAAAAATGCTCACAGTTTACAAAAAGTTATCAAAATTGCCCAAAAAGTTATCAAAATGTGCATACCCTTTGACCCAGCAGTGCTACTACTGGGCTTATATCCCAAGGAAATACTAAAGAAGGGAAAGGGACCTGTATGTGCCAAAATATTTGTGGCAGCCTTTTTTGTAGTGGCTAGAAACTGGAAAATGAAGGGATGTCCACCAATTGGAGAATGGTTGGGTAAATTATATGAATGTTATGGAATATTATTTTTCTGTAAGAAATGACCAGCAGAATGAATACAGAGAGGCTTGGAGAGACTTACATCAACTGATGCTGAGTGAAACGAGCAGAACCAGGAGATCATTATACACTTCAACAATGATACTGTATGAGGATGTATTCTGATGGAAGTGGATATCTTCAACCTAGAGAAGAGCTAATCCAATTTCAATTGATCAATGATGGGCAGAATTGGCTACATCCAGAAAAGGAACACTGGGAAATGAGTATAAACTGTGAGCATAAAATAATATTTGTAAAACATTTAGCTCAATGCCTGAAAAATAGTAATTGCTTAATAAATGCTTGTTACTTCTATTTCTCCCACAAATTCAATTGTCATCTCTATGTTAATGATTCTCAAATCTATATATACAATCAACGTTTCTTCTGACTTCCAATTTTACTTCTTCAGAATTTTTTTCTATTTGATCAATTTTTATTTTGAAGAAGTTTTCTTCAAACAATTATTATGTTTACTTCTTAGCTACTGACTCTTTTTCCCCAAAATATTCTCCTACATAATTCACATTTCTATTTCTAGTTTGTCTTCTATCTCTCTTGTTTGATTTTTAAAATCCTTTTTGAGGAGGGCAGAGCCAAGATGGCAGAGAAGATACACGCAATCATGTGAGCTCCTTTCTTCCCTCACTACCAATTAGTTAAATCAGCCTCAAAAATAGTGCTGGACTGATAGAAACCACAAGGACTGGAAGCACGACTTACAAGCTGAAAAGAATCTGGAGTTTCAACAGAAAAGGTTAGTTCCCAGGGGAGGAAAAAAAAAGAGGCCAGCACAGACGGTTGAGTGGTGGCACACTGTGCCAATAGCCCTGGGGAGGGCTCTGGGATCAGAGAAGCCACTGAGATAGAAGAATTCGCGCTGTTAGCTCTTCTCTGCTTATAAAATAGCAGTTCAGAAATGAAATTAAGCCACTTTAAAATATAAGCCAGATACTAAAACCATCCCAATCTGAAAGTGACTCAGCAGATCTTGGCACTGTGGGTATAGCCGATTTAGGCTGTGCAGGCTTTCACCTGGGAGTAGTTAAGAGATTGAAAAGCTAGGTTATGGACCAAGGCAACACATAGTGCTTTGCTCCAATGGAGGCTGTGAAACTCAGTCCTGGAAGTCCCAGACAAGGGGAACATTTGAAATAGGGACCGTGGTTTCAGGGCAGACACTTCCAGTTTGAGTGCAGCGGCTTTTCACATCAGCTGCTGACATCCACGCCCCACCGGGACACATAGGCTGGGCTTTGTGTGGCCTTTACTGTTCTGTCTCAAAACTCAGTGAAGTCGCTAGCACACACAGCACCCTCAAAGGGCAGCCCAGCTAATCACCTCTGAGGCACTTCCAGGGAGGGGATGGGGAACTTTCTCCCAGAGCTCTTTTTTAGCTCAGGCACAGGAGCCACTGCATCCATCCAGTTTGGGAGGAATCTGGTAAAGAAATAAATAAATAATTTCCTACCCCAGGGACACACCCCAAAAGATTTTTTTAAATATGAGTAAAAAAAACAAAAAAAAAAATGATAGGTTCCTTCTACACAGAGAAAGAGCAGGTATCCAACCCCGAGGAAGTTAATAGCAGAGAGTCAGCAGATAACAGCCTAAAGGGGAATGATTCCTGCCCCCCATCACATAACTCTCTCCTAGAAGAGACTATTAAAAAGTTAAGAGAGTTTGAAGAAAAATGCGGAAAGGAAAGGGAAGCTATGATAGAGAATAACAACTTCCTGAAATTGGAGTTGGAAAAAATAAAGAATTCACAGGAGATGCAAGGAAACAAAATTTGTGAATTAGAAAAGGTTACAAAAATCACAGGAAAGTAGGCTTTCTGAATTGGAAAAGATTAAAAAGTCTCAAGAAAATAGGATTTATGAATTGGAAAAAGAAAATAATTCTCTAAAAAAAATAGGGAAATGGAAAAAAAAATCAATAGAGCAAAATAATTCATTTAAAAACAAAATTGGGCATTTAGAAAAAGAACTAAAAACTGTGAATGAAGAAAATAACTCCTTAAAATTCAGGATGGAACAAATAGAAATGAATGATTCATTGAGAACCCAAGAATCAGTCAAACAAAACAAAACAAAACAAAAAAAAAAAAAAAAAAAAAAAAAAAAAAAAAAAAAAAATGAAAAGCTGGAGAATAATGTCAAATACTTACTGGGAAAATCTATAGACCTAGAAAATAGATCTAGGAGAGATAATCAGCAGATCATTGGACTTCCTGAAAACTATGACCAAAAAAAGAGCCTAGATTCTATTTTACAGGAAATTATCAAAGAGAACTGTCCAGAGATAATAGAAACAAAAGGGAAAGTAGATGTTGAAAGAATTCATCAAACTCCTTCTGAAATAGACCCTAAAAAAAGAACACCACGGAATATTGTGGCTAAGCTGCAGAATTACCACACAAAGGAGAAAATCTTGCAAGCAGCTAGAAAAAAACAATTTAAATACCAAGGTGCCACAATAAGGGTCACCCAAGATCTGGCTGCCTCCACATTAAAAGATCGAAGGGCCTGAAACCTGATATTCCGAAAGGCAAAAGATCAAGGATTGCAACCAAGAATAAACTACCCAGCTAAGTTTGTCATCTTTTTCCATGGAAGAAGATGGTCATTCAATGAAATAGAGGAATTCCATATGTTTCTAAGAAAAAAAAAAACAGACTTAAACAAAAAATTTGATCTACATCCACAAGACTGAAGAGAAACAGAAAAAGGTACACAGAACCCTTGAGATCTGTATCTCTATTGTAGGTATATAGAAAGTATTTATGGATAATTTGATTTTACTGATATAAAAAGTGGGGTGTAGTAAAGGGAAGTGGGTAGTATCAGAAAAAAGGGAAGGAGTGATAAAAAGAGGGAAACTACATCCCAGGAAGAGGCATAGAAAAAACACCATATCTGAGGGAATTTAGAGAAGGGGAGAAATATTGTGTGAATCTTACTCTCATCAGAAGAGGTTCAAAGAGTAAATAATTGACATATTTGTTTTTCATAGAATTCTCTCTCACCTCATTAAAAGGGGGGAGAGGAAAAGGGAAAAGGAAAAGGAGAATAAGGGAAGGGACTTGGAGGGAGGGGGGAGGGATACTAAAAAAAGGGAAGGCTGTGCATCACAAGTGGGGTCTATAAATTAAATATTGGGGAAGAGTTTCAGGGGGGTCAAGGGAAAAAGCATAATTTGGGGATAATATGATTGCAGGAAATACAGAATTAGTAATTTTAACTGTAAATGTGAATGGGATGAACACTCCCATCAAACAGAGATGGATAGCAGACTGGATCAAAAATCAGAACCCTACAATATGTTGTTTACAGGAAACACACTTAAAGCAGGGAGATAAATACAGAGTAAAAATAAAAGGTTGGAGCAGAATCTATTATGCTTCAGGTAAAGCCAAAAAAGCAGGGGTAGCCATCCTTATCTCAGATCAAGCAAAAGCAGAAGTGGATCTAGTTAAAAGAGATAAGGAAGGAAACTATATCCTGCTGAAAGGTAGCATAAATAATGAAGCCATATCAATACTAAACATATATGCACCAAGTGGTATAGCATCTAACTTTCTAAATGAAAAGTTAAGAGAATTGCAAGAAGAAATAGACAGTAAAACTATAATAGTGGGAGATCTCAATCTTGCACTCTCAGATTTAGACAAATCAAACCACAAAACAAATAAGAAAGAAATTAAAAAAGTAAATAGAACATTAGAAAAAGTAGGTATGATAGACCTTTGGAGAAAACTGAATGTCAATAGAAAGGAATATACTTTCTTCTCAGCAGTTCATGGATCCTATACAAAAATTGACCATATATTAGGGCATAAAGATCTCAAAATTAAATATAGGAAGGCAGAAATAATAAATGCCTTCTTCTTAGATCACAATGCAATAAAAGCTACTTTCAGTAAGAAGTTAGGGGTAAATAGACCAAAAAGTAATTGGAAACTGAATAATCTCATCTTAACCAAGATAATACACTATGATCAATAAGATTTATACTAGGAATGCAGGGCTGGTTTAATATTAGGAAAACTATTAGTATAATTGACCATATTAATAATCAAATTAATAAAAACCATATGATCATCTCAATAGATGCAGAGAAAGCATTTGACAATATCCAACATCCTTTCCTACTAAAAACTCTTGAGAGTATAGGAATAAATGGACAAATCCTTAGAATAATCAGGAGCATATATTTAAGACCGTCAGTAAGCATAATATGCAATAGAAATAAACTGCAACCTTTCCCAGTAAGATCAGGAGTGAAACAAGGTTGCCCACTATCACCATTACTATTCAATATAGTACTAGAAACGCTAGCTTGGGCAATAAGAGCCAAGAAAGAGATTCAAGGAATTAGAGTAGGAAATGAGGAAATCAAACTATCACTCTTTGCAGATGACATGATGGTATACTTAGAGAACCCCAAAGACTCTGCTAAAAAGCTATTAGAAATAATTCAGAATTTTAGCAAAGTGGCAGGATACAAAATAAATCCACATAAATCCTCGGCATTTTTATATATCACCAACAAAATGCAACAGCAAAAGATACAAAGAGAAATTCCATTCCAAACAAATGTTGAGAGTATAAAGTATTTGGGAATCCATCTACCAAAGAATAGTCAGGAATTATATGAGAAAAATTACAAAACACTTGCCACAAAAATAAAATCAGATTTAAATAATTGGAAAGACATTCAGTGCTCTTGGATAGGTCTAGTGAATATAACAAAGATGACAATACTCCCCAAGCTAATCTATTTATTTAGTGCTATACCAATCAGACTCCCAAGAAACTATTTTAATGACCTAGAAAAAATAACAACAAAATTCATATGGAAGAATAAAAGGTCGAGAATTGCAAGAGAACTAATCAAAAAAAAAAAAAAAAAAGTCAGAGGAAGGTGAGTGTACCTGATCTAAAGCTATATTATATAGCGGCAGTCACCAAAACCATTTGTTATTGGCTAAGAAATAGACCGGTCGATCAGTGGAACAGATTAGATACAAAGGACAAAAAAGAGTATACCTATAGCAATCTAATCTTTGACAAACCCAAAGATACCAACATTAGGGATAAAAATTCAGTATTTGTAAAAAACTGTTGGAAAAACTGGAAATTAGTATGGCAGAAATTAGATATGGATCCACACTTAACACCATATACCAAGATAAGATCAAAATGGGTCCATGATTTAGTCATAAAGAATGAGATATTAAATAGATTAGAGAAACAGAAGATAGTCTACCTCTCAGACCTGTGGAGGAGGAAGGAATTTATTACCAGAGGAGAACTAGAGATCATTATTGATCACAAAATAGAAGATTTTGATTACATCAAACTAAAAAGTTTCTGTACAAACAATACTAATGCAAACAAGATTAGAAGGGAAGTAACAAATTGGGAAAATATTAGAAGAATGACTCCATCATATGATGTGGAGTCTGTCTGTCATTTATGGGAAGACATGGGCAAAACACAGGACAACAATAAAGGATATTCATTTATCAAGGCACCAGAAAAATGGCCAAGCTTCTAGGCTTCCTGAGATTTGTTAAATAACTGGGAGCATGATCTAAAGTTTTCAGCAAATAAGTTAACACAAGGGTATGCCTGAGGTTACTGGGATATCTCACTAGGATTCCTTACAGCAGAAAACTATTAGAATAATTCAGACAAGAGGGGATAAGAGTCTGCATCATGGCTATAGCAGTGCCTGAACATTGGTTTTCTATGTCATGGCTTCAAGTACTTGTGACTTGCTCACTGCCCTGTGGTGACTCTGCCTCTTCAAGTCCATTGGGCCAAGTTCTAGGTTTTGCCAATTGCTTTCTGAACTAGGGCTTGAGGGCTCACAGGCTTTATTTAGCATGGTAGTTTCCAAAGGAAACTGGGGACAACTCTGGCAACTTCCTGACTTCTTTCCTCCATCATGGCTTCTCCCTCAGTCTTGCATGTCCAACTGTTTATTAAATAACTTACATTTGGTGTTCCATAATCATTTTTTTAAATGTTCAAAACAAAATTCATTGTCTTTCCTTCTAAACTCTTCTCCTTTTTCTAATTTCACAATTATTTTTGAATGAATCACTTTCCCGTAAATTTGACATTTATTTTTAATTCATTACTCTTCCTTCCCATGGCCAATCTATTGCTGAGGTCTATTGATTTTATTTTTATAGAATTTTTCACATGTGTTCTTTTTTCTCCTCTGGCACTGCTATAGCCATGATGCAGACTCTTATCCCCTCTTGTCTGAATTATTCCAATAGTTTTCTGCTGTAAGGAATCCTAGTGAGATATCCCAGTAACCTCAGGCATACCTTTGTGTTAACTTATTTGCTGAAAACTTTAGATCATGCTCCCAGTTATTTAACAAATCTCAGGAAGCCTAGAAGCTTGGCCATTTTTCTGGTGCCTTGATAAATGAATATCCTTTATTGTTGTCCTGTATTTACCTCAGAAACCTGGAGTAAATGCAGTCCTTTTAAAGGAACATCCTTCTGCCTGAGGCAGTGGTTGTATCCCAAGGTTACATATCAAATGGGAATATTTAGTAAAATGCCTCCTTTATTCTCAGTCCATAAAATCCCCTTAATGGAAAGGGACTTTGAGAAATCAGTAAGGAGGATTGTTACCATTTGCCTAATTCTGTTTCCCACACTGAACTCTGGATATCTGTGATGTTGGAATTTAAATATTAGAGATTTCTCCTGGTGGTGATGATATATGCTGCATGTTATCTATTGTCTATTTCTTTTATTATCTTGATAATCATTATGCTTATTAATTAAACATTCTTCTTTTCTTATATCTTGTTTAAATCAAGGTTCTGAATAGTAATAAAAAGTACCCACCCCCTTTAAGACTGTGCCTATTAATGCAAATTTCATACCTAGAATAATTAGTTTATTCACAAGTCTTTCCCATTCCATTTCACTGTCCACAAAGCTATCCTAGTGAACTTCCTACAAAACAGACATGACTGCTATCCCCTATCTCCCCATTAAATAAACTCCAGTGACTCCCTATCATTTCTAGGATCAAATATAAAATAATCTATGTGGCATTCCAAGTCTTTCACAACATTCTTTCTCTATTTTTCTAGTTTTCTTACCCTTTTTACACCCCCATGCCCTCCTCATACTCTGATAACACTGATAAGTGATAACACTGGTCACTTTACTTGTCTCACACAAGATAATCCATTTCCACTGACATTCTCTTATACCTGAAGCATTCACCTCCTTTGTAACTAAGATAGGTAGTATAATGGGCAGACCACTGGGCTTGGAATGAGGAAGGTTTGAGCTATAATTGTACCTTGGACACATTGGTCCTGGATAAATCACATATCCTAAATAACAGCATTTATCTCAAAAAGTTATTATAAGACACAAATGAAATACTTTTTCAAAAGTGTTTAACATAGTATTTGGCATATAATAGGTGCTTTATAAATGTCATTCCCTTCCCTTTCTTAGCTCTTTCTCTTGACTGCCTTCAAGTCACAGCTAAAATCCCATACGTTTAATAAAATCTTTCCTGTTTTATAGGATAGGAAGCTAAAGATATCTCTAAGGAGAATCCACATGGATTTACTGAAGTTAAACTATATTTAGAGATTACTATTGATTATATCCATGACTAAATTACTAATGGTACATTCAAATGCCAAAAAGATAGTAACTACCATTTATATAATGCTTAATTTGCTTTAGGAACTATGCTGAGTACTTTATAAGTTTTTATTTGATTTGATCCTCACAACATCCCTGAGAGGTAAATGCTATTATTATCCCTATTTAAAAATGAGGAAACCAACGCATAGTTTAAATGATATGTCTAAGGATATACAACTAACAAATGTCTGAGTCCAGATTTGAATTCAGTTCTTCCTGATTCCAGAACCAGAGAACCACATAGTTGCATTAATAAAATAAAATAAAATAAAATAAAATAAAATAAAATAAAATCCATCCACTATTGATTTTCATTTAAATTTAATTCTTTGCTCCCTAGTAATGTATCATATTTGTTAATAAATTAACTATTTAGACTTTGCCACAATTATATTTGATTTTCTTGGTTTGTACATTGTCACCTTTGCACTGACAAGAGACAGGCTTAACTCTGGATAGTTTACTCTCTAGACAGACAATTTTATGTCTTTTAAAATAAATTTTACTAGTCTCTTTTTCAGGCTTTATGAAGATGGGTATAGTGGAAATGGGGCAGAGAGAGGAGACAATTCATTATTGTGTTTGATTATATCATGTATGTGTGTGTGTGTGTATATATATATATATGTATATACATATATATATATACGTACATATATGTGTATATATATATACATATATACATATGTATATATATATATATATATATATATATATATATATATATATATATATATATATATATATATATATATAATTATTCTTAGTGGCTTTAAGGCACTATGGCAAAAAGATTGTATCTAGGATATACTATAACATACTTAATATGTATGGGAATGTCTGTCATCTAGGGGAGGGGGTACAGGGAAAGAGGGGAAAATTCAGAACAGAAGGGAGTACAAGGGATAATGTTGTAAAAATTACCTACGCATATGTACTGTCAAAAAAAGTTATAATTATAAAATTAAATTCAAAAATTAAAAAAAAAATATATATATACCCAATGAGTTTCAAATATTAGTTGTGTATTTCCACATAGGTATACTAAATGCAACTTGTGGGGATTCAAGAATAAATATTACTTGAATCTCACCTATTCTTTTCCAGAAATGATTTTTATTGATGTCTAAAGGAGAGCAGGGAAACAGGAAAGCCACTGGCTGTTCTGTTCTTTTCTGAAAGGGGTAATTCAAATGGAAATCTATATGTCCTCCTCATAGAACTGCTGTACAATTATTAATTCTGGAGTACAATTATTAGGTTCAAGGCACTTCCTTGTCCGCTGTTTTTTGTTTGTTTATTTGGCCAGGAGCTCTTAAAAATATAAGGGTATTCCAAAGTTATAGCCAATAATTTGACCTTTTTCCACCAAGCACTAGTTATACAAAAGATCATCAAAAATAATAACTAGTGTGTAAACTCCTTTATCAAAGCAGATAGTAATAATTAGGAGAGTCTTATTAAAAGTGCTCTAGGCTTAAAACCTGTGTAACATCTAAAATAAAAAAAAAATGTTGGGAGACAAATGAACAAGACAATTCTCCTGATGGAGGTGGCCCTTTAGCTGAATCTTGAGGTATATTTTCTCAACTGGTGTTGCCCTTAGCTTGTGTCTTTACATTCTAAAAGGAAAACAAGTATTTGCTATACAAAATGGTTGCATCAATTAATTTCCAATACAATCAAAAATCCAATGGTGCTATGCAATATAGAAGAAAAACAAAATAAGACAGAATTTGGTCTCAAAGAATTTTTCAATTATTGGGCACTTTTGATCATTCAAAAGGCAAAAATTATATGTGTTAAACTTCATTAAGTGTGACTGATTAAAATCAATATAGTTTCAGTTATTCAGCATCAAAAACTTCTAAATAGAGAAGGATAAAGCTGTACTTTCACATAATATCTTCTTATTTTCACTCTTTCTTTTTAATTATTAATTTTGACCTTTGTTCCAAACAGATTATTTGACAACAAAAATGCAGCCAAATCAGAAATGACTTCCACATCAGTAACCAGATGTTCCATGTCTAAGATATAGTCAGTTTTTCATTTTGTGCTACTATTCAGCATTTGCCATGAGCTATGCCTTCTGATTCTTTTGTCCAAGAAAATATTAACTATAAATAGATATGAGATTCGTTTTGGTTGTTGTATTTTAATCTCTTTCAATTCTTCTTACAGAAAAAAAAAAAAAAAAAAGTTCTGTTTTTTCTTCTTTTGGATCTACCTTCTCTAAAGACACCAAGTTTTATTTTAGACATTCACTTATTTTGAAATATCTTGTCAAATTCTTAAACTTTCTGTACCTTTTCATCTTCTGCAACAGATGTTTGCATATTAATTACCATTATCTTTGCTATGGGTTTTTTGTTTAAAATTATAATGAGAATTACATGATGCTAGGCAAAATTATGTTTCTTGACTCTATTAAAATACCAGTCATGGGATTATGCCACAAAATGCTTAAAAATCCTTAATCTTCTGTAAAAATCAAGTCTTGGGGGGCAGCTTCTCTGTTTTCAAGGAAAAAGACTTGTTCAACATACATTTCAAAGTCCTTGACAAATATTGCTCCCTAGTACTTTATCACATTTAAAAAAAAAAAAAAAAAAAAAAAAAAAAAGTCTTCAGCTCCTAGGAAATTACCATGTAGGGGACAGGGTTATATTTTACCTATCTCTACCAGATTCTTAAAAAAAAAAAAAAATCTTAAAAAAGATTAACACCTGAGACCATAATCAATCATAATTCTTTTCCCTACTACAACTTCCTATAAAATCTATTTCATTTTATAAGTAGAGGAATTCAAATAAATTGGATTATTCCTGCCACAGGAAGACATTCAGAATTGCTAGTAATTAAAGAACCTAAACTTTCTTTAAGTTTTAACATCCAGGGACCTAAACAGTCCTCCATATCTATTACTCTACTGAAAGAAATTCTGACTCAATTCAAGAAGAAAGAATTCACAATTGATATATTAACAAATTACATCTATGATGAGTGATAGAACTCAATGGTTTTATAAGTGTTCAAATTTGCAGTGCTTTTCTGGATATTCCTTTCTATACAGAGAAGAAAAAAAGAAAAGAAAAAAAAAAGATCGGGGTTCATAGGGAGTTGATCCACAATGTCATGAATCTACAAATGGCCCAAATTTAGTCTTCCATGTTACAAATCTTTTACTTATTTTTTCTCAGCCTCAGAAAATTTAGTACTTTTCCACTTGAAATACAGTTCTGAAAAAAACAGGTTTTAAAAAAGTTTGCGTTTCAAACAGAGCTACTTTACTAAACCTTTAGATTTGTCACAACATTTTTCCATCCTCCTCCCAATTCATTTTGCCTTATTTTATATAACTTTCCATAATTTTTGGCATTTTCCTCACATTTATAAACCTAAATTTCAATCTGGTCTACAACAAGATTTTTGTCACAATTTTCTGTTCTGACCAGAAATTTTGAGGGTTTCCCTTCCCAAATTAGTATTTTTTATGAAGGCAAATTAGGCAATCTTTTTTTCAATTGTTATGTAGCCCTTAGTCATTGAATGGGCATTGCCACAGGCAAAGAGACCAGGGAAAACCCTTAATTTAGAAAGACTAGAATTACTTACTACATCTCAGGTCATGGCCAATCATTTTAACTTTTTATTTACCATTACACTTTGAAGACCAAATGGGGGAACATAAGACTCATGACTGTGCAGTTCTGCCTCAATTACATTGAATTCATGAGCAAATCAAAAACCTCTCCCTTATAAAGTTATTAGCACTACTTGAGAAAGAAAAAGTGAAAAGCAGTAGCTTTTCCACTGTTCTAGAAAACACTTTTCCTTTGTAAAATTTCTCTTTCTCTTCTGGTGGTCCAAGTTTCTTTAGCTCCAGGTTTGATCCAACAATTCCTCACTAATATTTTTTTCATTAGATACTCCACTATCACACTGGAACCTATGGTTGCCTAAAGTAAATAATTTCTTGAGAATAAAGGGTTCTTTTCAGGGAATCATGTTTTTGTGTGCCCTATTTACTTTTCTCTGTAGAAACTTCCACTCAAGTTCTCTGTATTTTATATATAAAAACCCCACCAAAAGATGTACCTCAGTTGTGTGAATATGATTGATTATCACTGATACAATTTCACTGAGAATCAGGTCTCAGGACTACATGTAGAATTTATGTCTTATGAAACAGTTAACTTTTTTTTTTTTTAAAGAAATCTCAAACTTTTAAAATGTCATCATCAGGGGAACACAAAGTTTGAATATGAAGACCTAGGACAATTCCTAGACATGTGCCTATACAGTTAAACAAATTGTGGCACTAATCATAAATTCTAGACTACCAGAATGAAATTTAGGTTTATAAATGTAAGAAAAATAACCCCAAAAGGAGACTTTTATGACATAATACAACATGAAGAGAAGAAGAGGAAAAAAAAGTAGAAAAATACATTATCTCTTATGACCAAATAAGGGGCATAATGAAAGTAACTGAAAGTAGGTGAATGAAAAAACATGTAATCTTAATAGTGCAAAGAGGGACCAACTGATAAGCTGTTTGGATATTTTAGGTAGACAAATTCGTTATTTAAATGTAAATAGCTACAAGCAAACATAACTGCTTATAGTGATTTTAAAATGTTAAGTTTAAAATAAATAATTTTTGAAGAAAGAAAATGTTTTCTTAATGTCTATGGGGAAATGATGAAACTTACTTTGTCAACTATTTTATTTAATTTCCATAAAGAGAATTTGTAAGCATCCTTCCATTTAGTAATAGGTTTCTTTGGTTTTGTCTTATAATTTATAGCAAGTGTGTCAACAGTGCTGTGGTTCAATTCTTAAAATATTATGAGGTTGCTCACTGGGCAAATCTCAGATTTAGCATAGCTACAGTTAAATTAATGTTTGCAGATGTTCTATAAACTTTTGATCCTTAGCATGAATAATATATGCAAAATAAACATTAGAAGACTAAAAAAAATTTTATTACATGCTCTTTTTTGTAATACTCTGTCTCTGTCCTCCTTACTACCAGAATAGAAAGTTGTCAAAAAACCACAAGCCATATTCTATTTCATTTTGTTTCATGGACTACTATGGCCCCAAATTTGATTAACTAGTGGTCAAGCAATTAACAATGATTGTTTGAACTTAGACTGTTCCTGAGCAGCTCACAGTAGATCTGTATTCAAAAATCTTTCTAAATTTTCCTAGATCTAATACAGTTTACATTTTACTGGCATAGGTTTTAAGACGACAGTGTTTGAGAACCCTACCTCCAAACCCAAGGTCACAAAAAATACTTCTAAGGTCAGCAAGTCCACTGAGGCTCAGAATCCTAATCCAGGACTTGAAGTCTTAAGCATAACTGGTTAAAAAGTAGTATTCCTAGTCTATAAAAAATAGTCCAGGACACAGAGAATTATTTGAACAATAAACAATATTTTCCTCAACCAATTGATCATTAAGAAACCCTTTATGTAAATAAAGAAAATGGTAAGCCCCATCACAAGCAAACAAAAAGTACCCAGATAAATTCCATGTCCTGGAGAAACATAGGATGATTAGGGCTTTAGTGGAAGTAGTAGTTTTATTTGAAATTTGAATTGCAGAATATGACTGCTTCAAAACAAAATGTAACAAAGAATGGTAGAGAAAACAATTCTACTCATGAGTTTTTAAAGAGAAAATATTCATCATTTTGCCATGGAAAAGAAAAATCCTAAATAAATCAAAAGGATTTCTACAGAATGTAAAGTGTAAGCTTTTGTGATAGTATCAATTAATCAATAGCTTTCTGTAGGCATCAAAGGAATGACAGCTAGTTGGGACAGTGAGGAGCATAAGAGATCTAGAGTCAAGGATATGTGACTTCATATCTAACTTTAGACTCTAATAAGCTATTTGAATCTGGACAAATTATGTAACCATTGTTTGAATCAGTTTATTCACCTGTAAAATAGGGATATTAATAATACCTATCTCCCAGGGTTGTTGTGAAGATCAAATGAGATAATAATTGTATAGCGCTTAGCATGGTTCCTTGCACATAGTAAGTGCTATAAAAATGTTAACTATAATTATTAGTACTTGAGTACCAGAAAATAAACTTTGTCCTTTAGAAGCTTGCTAACTGATTAATTGTGAACAGGTAAAAGACCTACATATAATCTCGTTCTTCATTACACTACTTACTGTGGCACTTGACCCTACTTAGTGTATAATGAATATTTCTGAATACAAGGAATTTGAAATGTAGTGATTATTATTTTAGTCCCAATGAAAATTTATCAAATATGAGATCAGCATAACAATTCAAAAAATCCATGAAGATGATCATTTTCAGATGATGTGATGGTATTTTCTTTATGTTTGCATATCTATCTTTGACAATCATTGACTATAGACTATACATTGACCTCAGAAGAAACTAGAATAAAATGCATGTAATGCAATGTGTAATGTTTTTAAAAATACCAAGTTACTCCTTTTTGCAAAACCTCAAAGTTTTTTACTTACATAAATGTTCTTCAGCACTGCTATATGGTTTTATATTGTATTACAGGAGGGGACTTCCAGGGTGGAGTTAAGAAGGCAGGATAAAGTCAGGAAGCTGATAGAACTCTCCTAGTTTCCCTTGAAAACCACATGAAACCAAACCTATGAATAAAATCTGACAGAATGAAACAACTTACCTGGAAAATCGATTCAGAAGACACAATTTAAAAATTATTGGCATACCTGAAAGCCATGACAAAAAAAAAAAAAAAAAAAAAATTCTGGGTAGCATTCTTTAAGAGATGATTAAGGAAAACTGCCCTAATATTCTAGAAAGAGGGGGAAATATTCATTGAAAGAATCCATCAGGGGCAGCTAGGTGGCATAGTGGATAGAGCACCAGCCCTGAATTCAGAAGGACCCGAGTTCAAATCTGGTCTCAGACATTTAACACTTCCTAGCTGTGTGACCCTGGGCAAGTCACTTAACCCCAGCCTCAAAAAAAAAAAAAAGAATACATCAATCACATTTGAAAAGTGATCCATCTCATAAGGAAAACGCCAAGGAACATCATTGTGAAACTCCAGAAATACAATCTCAAGGAAAAAAATACTGCAAGCTACTGGACAAAAACAGTTCAAATATCAAGTACCAATAGTCAGGATTGCCCAGAATCTGGCAAGTTCTACAATGGAATATTGTATGCTGGAAGGCAAAAGGCCTAAGGTTACCACTAAGAATTAACTACCCTCCAAACTCAACATCATTTTTCAGAGGAGGAGATGGAGCTTAAATGAAGTAAGAAACTTTAAATTTCTATTGGGAAAAAAAAAAAAAAAACTAAAATATATCTTGATAAAGAATACCTGAAACAATGAAGTAGTAAAAGTACTAAATGTGAATGCACCAAGTGATAGTGATTAGGTCAAAAAAGAGATAGTTCAAGATAAAAATAATTAACAGGAAATTCTTGTTTGAGGAGGGTAAAAGGAGATAATTTGAGATGCAAATGATTAAGAGAAATTCCTGTCTTATTTACAAATACCTCCAGAACCTCTTGGATAACATCTCTGTGCAAACATGGTTTGATGACCCTAGTTATGTATGAAAGGAATCTCTAATTTTTTTTTTTCCTTGCACTTGGTTTATACAAGCCTTTTGCCTGCCAACTGGTGTTCCTTTGCCAGGCAGTTTGGTCTTTCTGGAGGCCAAATGCCTGTCTATTCCTTTACTATCAATAAAGACTTTGTTTTGATACAGAATTGAGTAGCAAATTCATTCCCTACAGAACTTGCCCTTGGGTACTTTGGGGAAGGAGAGAGAGGTTAATCAGACCAGGAGGAAAAGAGCTGATCCATCTTGGCTTAGAGCCCCAATTTACTCCTCATCAGTAGGGCAGTCAAATTCCTAGAGATTTTCAACTAGTTACAGGAACAAGCAGACAGCAAAACTATACAAGTAGGGGGCCTGACCTTCCCCTCTTATAATCAGACAAATCTAACCACAAAATAAGAAAAGAAAGAAACTAAGTGGTAAGAACCTAGGGAGGTAAGTAGAGTTCTAGAAAACCTAGATATGATAGAACTCTGGAGAAAATTGAATAGAGAATGAAAGGAATACACATTGTTTTCTTGACAGTACATGACATCTGCACAATGATTTACCATGTATTAGAGCATGAAAATCTCACAATCAAATCCAGAAAGGCAGAAATAGTAAATGCTTCTTTTTCTTTTTTTTTAATATTTTTCTTTTTTTATTTTATAATTATAATTTTTGACAGTATGTATGCATGAGTAAATTTTTAAAATAACATTATCCCTTGTATTCATTTTTCCAAATTATCCCCTCCCTCCCTCTACTCCCTCCCCTAGATGACAGGCAATCCCATATATTTTACATGTGTTACAGTATAACCTAGATACAATATATGTGTGTAAATCCAATTTTCCTGTTGCACATTAAGTATTGGATTCCGAAGGTATAAGTAACCTGGGTAGATAGACAGTAGTGCTAACAACTTACATTCACTTCCCAGTGTTCCTTCTCTGGGTATAGTTGTTTCTGTCCATCATTGATCCAACTGGAAGTGAGTTGGATCTTCTTTATGTTGAAGATATCCACTTCCATCAGAATACAGCGTATTCTGTACAGCGATCTCCTGGTTCTGTTCATTTCACTCAGCATCAGTTGATGTAAGTCTTTCCAAGCCTCTCTGTTTTCATCCTGCTGGTCATTTCTTACAGAGCAATAACATTTCATAACCTTCATATACCATAATTTACCCAACCATTCTCCAATTGATGGACATCCATTCATCTTCCAGTTTCTAGCCACTACAAAAAGGGATGCCACAAGCATTTTGGCACATACAGATCACTTTCCCTTCTTTAGTATTTCCTTGGGATATAAGGCCAGTAGTAGCACTGCTGGGTCAAAGAGTATGTACAGTTTGATAACTTTTTGGTCATAATTCCAGATTGCTCTCCAGAATGGCTGGATTCTTTCACAACTCCACCAACAATGCATCAGTGTCCCAGTTTTCCCACATCCCCTCCAACATTTATCATTATTTGTTCCTGTCATCTTAGCCAATCTGACAGGTGTAGTGGTATCTCAGAGTTGTCTTAATTTGCATTTCTCTGATCAGTAGTGATTTGGAACACTCTTTCATATGAGTGGATATGATTTCAATTTCATCATCTGAGAATTGTCTGTTCATATTCTTTGACCTAAATGCTTATTTTTCATTCCAAAAGTACATATATATCCAAAGGGGGCAGGGCAAGGTAAAATAAAACCTAATATGAAATTAAGTAATCTAACTTTAAGAATTGAGTGAGCCAATCAACAAATCACAGAAACTATTCATAACTCAATCCAAAAGAATGACAATAATGAGACAACACAACAAAACTTATGGGATGAAGCCAAATTAGTTAAGGAGAATTTTTTTTTACTCTGAATAGCTACATGAATAAAAAAGGTAGAAAGAAGAGATCAGTGAATTGGACCCACAATTTAAAAAGCTGGAAAAAAAATTAAAGCCTACAATTAAATATCAAATTAGAAATTTTGAAAGTCAAAGAGATTAATGAAATTGAAACTAAGAAAACTGTTCAACTAATTAATAAAACTAAGAGTTGGTTTTATGAAGAAAAAAAATCAAACAAATAAATAAACCTGTGTTGAATTTAATTAGAAAAAAGGAAGGAAAAAACTAAATCACCAACATCAAATGTAAAGGGCTGGAGCTGAGCAGATTCACATAGATAACAGAGCAGTTAAAGCTAATTACCAATTGGACAATACTCTATTAACATATGCTTGGAGAATGACCCTGCCCAACTATTCTGTGCTGGCTGGATCTGTGGGTGTAGACAGAGAAGTGTGAGAGGGATTAGAGGGTAGAATAGGACAAGCAGAATCGTTCTTTGGCAGTGGAGAGAGATAGAGAAAGGAGGTGTGGAGATTCCTATATTTATTCCCCTGATGGTGACCCCAAAAGACCAAGAATAAAGACTTTTGCTTATCCTGACTCCAGCTGATTCTGAGGTATCTAGAGTACTAACGCGGTCATTACAATCAAAAATGAAAAGAATGAAGTTACCAACAAAGGAATAGAAATTAAAGCAGTATTTAGGAGCTATTTTGCCCAACTATATGGCAGTCAATCTGACAATCAAAGTGAAATAATTAAATATTTACAAAAACATAAATTCCCCAGATTAACAGAATAGCAAATAAATTACTTACATAATCCCATTTTAAAAAAATAAATTGAAAATGCCATTAAAAAATTCCTTGAGGAAAAATCTCCAGGGTCAGATGAATTCTACCAAACATTTAAAGATCAATTCCAATATTATTACATTTTTTTTGAAAAATAGAGTCCTGCCAAATTCCTTCCATGACACAAATATAGTACTTATACCTAGACCAGGAAGAAACAAAGAAATTACAGAAAAACTTCCATAATGAATATTGATGCTAAAAATTTAAATAAATTTTAGCAAAAAGATTACAGCAATTTATCAGCAGGATCATGCACTATGATCAAGTGGAATTTATAACAAGAATGCAGGCTGATTCAATATCAACAAAATGATTACCACAATTGAGCATATTAATAATAAAACCAACAGAAACCATATGATAATCTGAGAAGATGCAGAAAAAGCTTTTGTCAAAATGCAATACCTATTCCTAGTAAAACCATTAGAGAGCATTGGAATAAAGAGAGCTTTCCTTAAAATAATAAACAGTATTTATCTAAAACCAACAGCAAGCATTATTTTCAAAGGAGAAAAACTAGATATAATCCTAATAAGATCAGTGGCAGTACAAAAATAATCTTTATCACCACTATTATTAAACATTGTACTAGAAATGTTGGCCTTAGCAATTAGAAAAGATAAAGAAATAAAAGGAATTAAAATATACAATAAAGAAATAAAACTGTCACTCTTTGCAAATATGATGAAATACTTAGAGAATCCAAGAAAATAATTTGAAACCTACTCAGAACAAATAACAGTTTTAACAAAGTTGCAGATATAAAATACAAATCATCAGCATTTCTATATATTACTGACAAAACTCAGTAGTAAGAGATAGAAAGAGAAATTCCATTTAAAATTACTTTAGTAAAATAAAATATTTGGGAGTCTTCATGCCAAGACAAAGGCCAGAAGTATGTGTGTGTGTGTGTGTGTGTGTGTGTGTGTGTGTGTGTGTATAAACACAATTACAAAACAGTCCTCACACAAATAAAGTCAGATCTAAACAATTGGAAAATTATCAATTGCTCATGGATAAGTCGAGTTAATATAATAACAATGACAATTCTGACTAAATTCATCTACTTGTTCAATGCCATATCAATCTAATTGCAATAATAACAAAATTCTTGTAGAAGAACAACAAGTCAAGAATATTAAGGGAATTGATGAAAACAAACAAACAAATGAAAAAAGGATGGTATTTTAACAGTACCAAACCAAAAACTATATTAAAAGCAGCAGTCATCAAAACCACTTGATATTGGCTAAGAAATAGAGTGGTGTATCAGTGGAATATATTAGCCGCACATGATAAAATAATCAAGGCCTATAGTATGCTAGTATTTGATAAACCCCCAAACTTCAGCTTCAAGAATAAGAACTCACTCTTTGACAAACATTGTTGGTAAAATTGGGAAAATAATGTCAGAAACTCAGAATAGACCTCTCTCTCATACTCAGTACCAAAATGAAGTCAAAATGATTTGGACATATAGGATGATATGTAAGCAAATTAGGAGAACAAGGGGCAATTTACCTATGAGATCTTTGGAGAAGGGAGGAATTTATGACCAAAAAAGAACTAGAAAACACTATGAAAGGCAAAATTTACTTTCATTACATTAAATTAGAAAATTTTTGCACAAACAAAACCAACAAAAACAAGATTAAAAAGGAAGTACAAAGCTGGCAAAAAAATCTTTACAGCCAAAAATTCTGATAGAAGTCTCATTTCTGAAATATGTAAAGAACTGTGTCAAATGTATAATACAAGTCATTCACTTACTGATAAATGGACAAAGGTTATGAACAGACAATTTTCACATGATAAAATTAAAACCATCTATAGTTACATGGAAAAAAATGATTTAAATCATTATTGATTAGAGAAATGCAAATTAAAACAACTCTCAGGGACTACCTCAGAGGGCTAAAATGACAGGAAAAGATAACAATAAATGTTGGAGGAGATGTGAAAAAACTTGGAAACTAATATATTTTTGATGGAGTTGTGAAATGATCCAACCGTTCTGGAGAGCAGTTTGGAATCATATCTAAGGGCCTATAAATGTGTGCATACTTTTTGACCCAGCAGTGCCATTATTAGGTCTGTATCCCAAGGAAATCATAAATGAGGGAAAAGGATTCACAAGTGCAAAACTGTTTGTAGCAGCTCTTTTTGTGGTAGCAAAGAACTGGGAAAAGAATGATGCTCATCAGTTGGGGAATGGCTGAAAAAGTTGTGGTATACGAAAATAATGAAATATTATTGTTCTATAAGAAATGATGAACAAGTTGATTTTTGAAAGGCCTAGAAAGATTTATCATGAACTGATATTGAGAGAAAAAAAAAAAAAAACAGAACCAAGATTACATTATACACAATAACAAGAAGAATGTGATATAATCAACTAGGAAAGATTTGTTTTTTTCTCAGTGGACCAAATGCCATCTGCATCCAGAAGAAAATGGGGGAGACTGAGTAAATCAACACATGCTACATTCACTTTTTTTTCTGTTTTTTTATCTCTTCCATGGGATTTTCCTATTACTCTAATTTTTCTCTCCCAACATGATTCACAAAGCAATATGTATTAAAAATAAATAAACTTACTAGAAAAAAATGAAAAATATTATGTTACAAACTTTGAAGATTCAATATTGCAGATCATCCAAAAGTCATGAGAGAGATGTAAGTTTAGCAAAAGTGAACTTCAGTATATTTCTAATTATGATCTAGGTATAAGATAAAGCATAAGAGGAACCATCAATAGAGCAGATGATTAGAAAGGGAGCTATGCTGATTTTGTGGTAAAGTATTAATTGATTCATAAACATCAAGCAAATGCTTATTATTTGCCAGTCACTATGCTAAGCCTTAGAGATACAAGAAAAGAAAATAGAACCACACTTAATACTTTCATAAAGCTTATATTTTAATGGAGGAGGTGGGATATAAATAAGAACATAAGATAAAGACTAAATAGATGTTGACCTTAGAAAGGGTAGCATTAATACCTGGAATTTCCAAGAAAAGCATGCCAAAAGAATTGATGCTTGCTCTGAATATTAAATGAAGACAGGGATCTGAAAGATTGTATTTGTCCTATACAAATGTGTAAAGTGGTATTTTTGTAGTAAGAGTTATTTTAAAGAAAAACCTTTTTTCATGTAAGATAGGCCAAAAAATTCTGAATAAACATAGTTATGAGAAAAAAAAGACCAAACTATATAATTTAAGTTCTTGTTTCTAGAACTTGAATTGTGTGGTTTGGTCTTTTTGTTTGTTTTTTAAAAATGTGTGCCTTCATGTATAAATTATATCAGATTGTTCACCATCTCAGGGAGGGAAACATGGAAGGATAAAATTTGGAAAACAAAATATTTTTTAAATGTTTAAAATTGTTTTAATGTGTAATTTGGGAGAAATAGTATATTAAAAATATAAACAGTATATTAAAAATATACTGGAAAATTAATATGTATGCAAAGTACAAATGTGTGTATTATATGCATTAAATGTATATATGCACGTATTTCTGTGCATATGTATACATTTGTGTCTGTGTATTTGTGTGTGTGGTGTTGGTGTGCCTTCTGACTAAACAATTCATCCCATGTTTCTCCATTGTGACCTTTCTAACATTGAATATAGTACTTGCTCTGACATAATGCGTAACACTCACTCCACTCATAAAATGAGTTCTATAAGGACAGTTCTGTCCAAGACCAGGAATGTAATATTCTAGCAGTGATAGCCTCTAGAAAGAATATAGCAGACAGATGCAAGATCATTCTAAATACTGAAGTTTAAGAGAAGCATCCTAGCTCCTTTGACTAGCTTTCATACCCGTGTTTCCTATACCCTAAGTCTTTCCATCAGTAAAGTGCCTTTCAGCAAGATATTGTCTTAAACATCCCGAAATGTAGCTCTTCTTTACTGTTGGAGGTCTTAGAAAATTTGTCACAGCAAACACACCTAAGAATTTTTGTCAAGTTGTGGTTGCTGCATAATTTCAGTTCAGTCCAACTCTCCTTGATCCCATTTTTTTTTTCTTGGCAAAGAAACTAGAGTTGTTTGTCATTTTCTTCACTTTATGTGATATATCCAGGATCATGTAGCTAGTATCCGAGGTCAAATCTGAGCTCCAAGGTCCTCCTGACTCCAGGGCCAATGCTCTAGTCACTGTACCTAGCTGCCAAGTTTTGTAAACAAACAATTATTAAAAAAAAAAAATAAAAACTGTTACAAAAGAATGCTGCTGCTGTTCTCTCCTTTCCTTTTTCCCATTGCTTACAGAAGTCATTTAGAAGATAAAATCATTATCATTCTTTAGGTGCTCAATTAATTTAACTTATTTTCCTTTATACATGATGTAAATGTAGGGTCATTGTCACATTAATAATGAATTCACAAAATAGTAAACTTTATCTCAGAAAACAACTTAGTGGGTTTTTTAACCTTCTTAGTTTAAACTCCTTCATGGTAGTTAAATATGACTTGGAGCTTGGAACACTTAAATCACATTTTAAGTTTAACACTCAGAGGTATACTGCAGAAGAGAAATGCCAAAGAAACATAAGTGACAAGGAAAGGAAGTTACAAATGACATGGAGTGAGAGGTATAGCCTAAAGGATAATGAAAACAGGATTTCAATATACATATAGATATTATACCTCTTCATTATGACAGTAGAGTTTTGCAGTGTCTATCTGTCTCTTTCTCCCAGTCTAACTTATGGTCTTTATTTCTTGGTCTAAGTCAGTCTGCTCCACTTATTCTCTTCTTTGTCTCTTTCACTCATTCTTTCTGTTTCTATCTTTCTTCTTGTGCTAGTCCCTGCCCTTTACATTCCTATATTCTAAACTATACACTTAGTTCAAAAAACTGGTACCTTGGTTCTTCATGCAAGTCATTTACTTCTTTCACACTATTAGCCACTCCAAATCAGGCTTTGTGGTATGATGTCAGAAAAGCTACAACACTCAGTCCTAAATATGTAATGTAGCTATTTTCTACACTGTAGTAATGAATGTCCTCCACACATTTTACATCTCTAATACTAATAAATTAATAAAAAAAATATCATCAAGTGTATGTCAATGATCCATGGATTCTCTTATTTTTCATGTATATATATATATATATATATATATGTAAATATATGTGTGTATGCATATATATGTACGTGATTTTTGTGTATGTACACACGTACATATCCATATATACATATCCATAACACACATTTGATGTTTCTACACTTGGGAAAGAGTATAATAATGGTCTGTCTGAACATCTAGTTTTATTTTTAATTTTATTTGGATAAAAAACTACTTTATTCTTTAAAATCTGCATTGTACATAATGATTTCTATATAGGCAAAATGGAGAATTTCTTTTAAAAATTACTACTGTACATTTACATGTTGTACCCATATAGAAGAATTTCCTTTATACATCTTAAACTCAATATATCTAAAACTTTTTATCTTTCCCAATAAACTCTCCCTTCATCCTAATTTCCTATTATTGTACAAAAAGCCTTCATCCTCCCAAACACTGAGGTTTGGAACCTAGGTGTCATCCTTGACTTTCTCTCTCTCTCTCTCTCTCTCTCTCTCTCTCTCTCTCTCTCTCTCTCTCTCTCTCTCTCTCTGTCTCTCTCTCTCTCACACACACACACACACACACACACACACACACACACACACACTCACTCTCTCATACCTTATATCCAATCAATTGTCAAATCCTGTCATTTCTACCTTCCTAACATCTTTTTCATTACTTCTAACACTACCATAGTATGGTGCAGGTCCTCATCAACTTGACTAGCAATAGCCTCTTAATTGGTCTTTCTGCTTCTAGTGTCTTCCCACTCCAATCCATCTTCCCCTCAGCTGTCAAAGTGATCTTCTTAAAACACAATTATTCTGACCATCCCCCCTCTCCTTACTCTCTATTCAGGAAGTCCAGTAGTTCATATTATACAAAGCATAAAGTATAAATTTCTCTGCTTTGCTGTTAAAACTCTTATTAACAACTTCCTATCTTTCCAATCTTCTTGCACTTTACTCCCCTGTGTATTTTTTCTTTCAGTGACACTGACTTCTTTCCTATTCCTTGAATACAACACTCCATCTCTTAATTCAAAGACTCTGAATTTTCTTGGGTTATTCTCCCCTACCTGGAATACTCATCTTCCTCATCTCAGTCTCCTAGCTCACCTTGCTTTCTTCAAGAATCACCTAAAAGCCTACTTTTGGATCGAAGCTTTCCCTAATCTTCCTTATTCTCTGTGCCTTCCTGCCAAGACTCCACCCAATTTATCCTGTAGAAATCTCATTTGCACATAGTTGTTTGCATATTTTTTCCCTTAATAAACTGTGAAATCCTTGAGAGCAATTACTCTCTTTTTCATTGTTTGTTTTCTTTTGTTTCTTCTTTGGACTTTCTTTGTATCCTAAATGTTTAGCACAATGCATAGCAGATAGCAGGTGCTTAATAAATGCTAGTTGGTTAAATTTTTCTGTTGTGGTGAAGAGAATAGAATAGGTATCAACAATAGCAGATATTTTTATACAGACAATTAGATGTAAATGATTAGATAGTTCCTTGTCTAGCTCAAGACAAGTAATTCAAGATAAAAAAAAAAAAAAGTTTTCAGAATGCATATTCCAGCTGTTTGCTTCATAGTTAGTAACATAATCTCTTTCAAAATTGACTTTAATATTACTGATTGTAGGGCAAAATTGTCCAAGTGAATGAAATCTGAGAAGTGCTTTGAATGAGTTCTAAGGAAAAGATCAGAAAACTCCATTTCCTTCTAAATGTATAGTGCATGCATATGTGCAAACACAGGCCATTTATGACTTGCCTAGGGTACCTTAGAACTAAATTATACTGGAATAAACATGATGAGCCCCAAATCTGAGCATTCTACTAGTACATAGATCTGTAACTCCCTTCAGCAGAAGAGAGATTAAAGTGTTGCAGATTGTACCATTAGAATTAAGACTCTGTCAGCATTTCTATTATAACTCTCTATTGCTAATGGTTTATAACTTGGCCATAAAATTCTTTTCCCTTTGAGCAGAAATTTGGTATATGAGGTACCAAAATGAAGAGACTATTTTAAGAATTGATTTTTAAAAGTGGCTATTTTAAAATTAGAGTATATATGTGTGTGTATGTGTGAGTGTGTGTGTGTGTCTTTTAAAAACATTCTGAACTAAAAACATGCTGAAATCTGTTCAAGGAGGGACTGAGAGTCATAAAACTGATCCTCTGAAGTAGCCTTATTATTTATTAACATGTTGATTTATGAAGATAGAATCATTTGTTTCCTAGAAAACTTTTGGATATTCAGTCAGCATATTTGAGGTTTTTCTACAATCTATAATAGTGGTAATTACTTACTCAATTAATAGGTAAACTGATAAGTAAGGAGTATCTATGAGAAAACATGTAGAGTTATCCAAATCACCTGTGTTCTAATGATTTAAAAATGAACTTTATTCAGTGAAACTGTAAAGGATGTCATTTAAACAATTAGTTAGGAACAAGGTACCTTCCTTATATTAATCACTGAAAATATGTGTGGGACTAAGAAAAAACAGAGAAACCAGAAAATGAGTTTTCATGATGTCACAGGTAAATAAAGCCCATCCTAATATCGGAGTGCATTGGATGCCAAATTGCAAGGAAATTAATGATTAAAAAGAGTCTCGTCACCTGCATCCATTCAGTCATATAATGGTCTCTTATAGGTTAATCTGATTGTTTCCCCTTGGGTTGAAATGTGTTGTTAAGATCCCAAAGTACTAGACTAGGTAATGTGTGGATTTAAAGTGCTCTTTGGATAAAAATGAGACCAGAGACATTTATAAACAAAAGAGAGAATATTCACAAGAGCTGCTATATATGAAAAATAATTTTAAGATATCCATAGTCACTATTTTAGAGAGAAAAATATTATTTTTTAAATTATAACTTTTTATTGACAGAACATATGCATGGGTAATTTTTTACTTTATTCCTTGGACTCACTTCTGTTCCGACTTTTCCCTTCCCTCTCTCCACCCTCTCACCTAGATGGAAGGCAGTCTTATACATGTTAAATATATTATACTATATACTAGATACAATGTATGTGTGCAGATCCGTACAGTTCTCTTGTTGCACAAGAAGAATTGGATTCAGAAGGTAAAAATAACCTGGGAAGCAAAACAAAAATTCAAGAAGTACACATTCATTTCCCAGTGTTCTTTCTCTGGGTGTGGCTGATTCTGTCCATCATTGATCAATTGGATCTGAATTAGATCTTCTCTTTGTTGAAGATTTCCACTTCCATCAGAATACATCCTCATACAGTATTGTTGTTGAAGTGTATAATGATCTCCTGGTTCTGCTCATTTCACTCAACTTCAGTTCATGTAAGTTTTTTCCACACATCTAATTATTCATCCTGCTGGTCATTTCTTACAGAACAATAATATTTCATAACATTCATATACCACAATTTATCCAACCATTCTCCAGTTAATGGGCATTGATTCATTTTCCAGTTTCTAGCCACTACAAAAAGGGCTGCCACAAACATTTCGGCACATACAAGTCCCTTTCCCTTCTTTAATATGTCTTTGGGATACAAACCCAATAGTATCACTGCTGGATCAAACTATATGCACAGTTTGATAACTTTTTGAGCATAGTTCTAAATTGCTCTCCAAAATGGTTGGATTGGTTCACAACTCCACTAACAATGCATCTGTGGCTCAGTTTTCCCTCCAACATTCATCATTATTTTTTCCTGTCATCTTAGCCAATTCAACAGGCCTGTAGTAGTATCTCAGAGTTGTCTTAATTTGCCTTTGTCTGATCAATAGTGATTTGGAACACTCTTTCATATGAGTAGAAATAGTTTCAATTTCATCATCTGAAAATTGTCTGTTCATTTGACCATTTATCAATTGGAGAATGGTTTGATTTCTTATAGAGTCAATTCTCTATATATTTTGGAAATGAGGCCTAAATCAGAACATTTAACTGTAAAGATATTTTCCCAGTTTATTGCTTCCCTTCTAATCTGGTTTGCATTCGTTTTGTTTGTACAAAGGCTTTTTAATTTGATGCAATCAAAATTTTCTATTTTGTGATCAATAATGATCTTTACTTCTCCTTTGGTAGCAAATTCCTTCCTCCTCCACAAGTCTAACAGTTAAACTATCCTATGTTCCTCTAATTTATTTATAATCTTGTTCTTTATGCCTAAATCATGGACCCATTTTGATCTTATCTTGGTGTATGGTGTTAAATGTGTGTTAAGAAGTGGATATTAAGTGCCTAAGGGAAAAAAAATATTCTTAACATGGAAATCTCTTCATGTGCCTCACCAACTTCATCCCCTTTATATCATGCCAAAAACTGGAGTTCTATGGGAAAAAGTTGAACAAATAATGTAATGAATGTATGTGTGTTTTAAAGACACTCTCATTGAAATCTCTTCCAGGAGGAACTGACAATCATAAAACTGATCTTCTGAAGTAGCCTAATTATTTATTAACAGTTGATTTATGAAGATAGAATCATCCATTTCCTACAATGCTTTTTAGACACTGTTCGTTTAAGTTTTTGTATCTTCAGTGGATAGAATAGTATTTTATACATATTGTAGAGGGAGAAACTAAATCTATTTCATCAGTACAAGGACTTCTCTATTAAAATGATTCCCTCTACCAATGCAGAGCAGTTCTGCTGTAAAAGGGAAAACTTATGTGAATTGTTCAGATTAATTAGTAAATATCTGTCATAAATGGGACTTAAAAATTTAGTTCTTATTAGCTTTCAGGTTCTGATCTCTCTCCAAGACAAATCTCAACTTTCACAGAATAGGCACTTAATAAATACTTTTTGAATAAATTAATGGTGAGTTTTTGTAGCCCTACACACACACACACACACGCACGCACACACACACACATCCAAAAAATGACCTACTTGCTTACCCACATAACTTGCTTATTCTGGGCTGGCCTTGACTTAAGTTCAATGCTATAACAATGAGACCTTCAGAGTCATTTAACAGCACATCTATAGTCTGTGTTTATATGTGCTGCTCAGTCTACTAGAGTCTATTGTTATTCACCATATGGAGGCAAGAAAACTGCTTCTAGTGGAATCTAAACTGCTGCTGGGATTGACTGCCTTCTGAAGCTTGAGAAAAATTGTAAAAAGCAACATAAAAAGAAAGAAGCTATCCTTAGCCAGTAACATGGATTCTATTTCCTATATACAAGCACTGGTCATTTCTGTGACATCGAAAAATATCACACTGAAAATGTGGCACTGAAGTTCCATACTCATTAGGGACAGCTCTATGGAAATTCTTTTTTTCTTTTTGAAGCTGGGGTTAAGTGATTTGCCCAGGGTCACACAGCTAGAAAGTATTAAGTGTCTGAGATCAGATTTGAACTCTGGTCCTCCTGAATTCAAGGCTGGTGCTCTATCCACTGCACCAACTAGCTGCCCCAGCTGTCTGGAAATTCTATAGAGAATACTATTCATAGTTCAAAGGTGAAGATAGAAACTGATGCAATACCTCTAACCTGTCTTCAGCTAATTTAACAGGATACAATTGGCTCATTTGTACACATCTTCAATCTCAGAAATATCTCTGTATTCCTGGGGGGGAGGAGTATCATTGAATTTTCAAACCCCTTATAAAATGGCATCCATCAAAGAATCACAATAAAATATGTGTGTAAATTCCAAACATTTTAATTTTTTTTCTGGTTGTATGTGTATACTAACTTTAAAAAATATACATTTCTTTATGAATCATATTAGGACAGAAAAATTAAAGGGAAAAACCACAAAAGAGTAAAAAAAAAAAAAAAAACAGAAAAAAGAAATGAACATAACATGTGTTGACTTACTTTCCTAAGTAATTTCCTACATTCTTTTTCTGGTTGCAGATCTATTCAAAGTTTATTGGGGTTGTCTTGGATAACTGAAACACTGAGAAGAACCAAGACTTTCATAGTTGATCCTTGCACAGTTTTGCTTTACTCTGTATAACATATTCCTGTTTCTGCTTGTTTCAGCACTGCCATTTCATGTAATTCTTTCCAGGCCTTTCTAAAATCAGCTTGTCCTTCATTTTGTATGGAACAATAATATTCCATTATCTTCATATACCACAACTTTTCAGCCATTTCCCAATTGATGAGAATGCACTCATTTTCCAATTCTTTCTACCACAAAAAGGGCTGCTACATACATTTTTGCACCTGTGATCCTTTACTCTCCTTTATGATTTTTTTTGGGGGAATGAGACGCACTAGTGGCACTGCAGGGTCAAAGGGCATTCACATTTTTATAACACTTTGGACATAATTCCACATTGCTCTTCATAATGGTTGGATCATTTCACAACTCCACTAACAATGCATTAACATACCAGTTTTCACACATCCCTTCCATCATTCATCATTATCTTTTCCTGTCATTTTAGCTAATCTGAGAAGTGTAAGGTGGTGTAGCTCAGAGTTGTTTTAATTTGCATTTATCTAATCGATGGAAATTTAGAGTATATTGTTATATAACTATAGACAACTTTTATATTGTCATCTGAAAATTGTTCATATCCTTTGGACAAAAACAAAACAAACAAACAAACAAAAAAAAAACCAATAGAGTTGGTATGACAACAAATTTCAAAGAAATGACTTAGTTTCCACAAACCAAATGTTTGACACTTGCCAAATATTAATATCTTATAAACATTAGTATGAATTTTCCTTTTTTACTATTCCTTTTATCATTTTATATTTAATGTCATATCATTTTCCAAGATATCTTGCCATGGGAATAAATAGCAAATGTTCTGAATAGATGAGTTTAAATATACAATCATATCTACTGGATTATTAATAGCTAATAGCTAAAAAACTTAATTACAAATAAAAAAAACATGAAAAAGTATGTACCTTATAAAATATTTTTGAGTTCTTATATGGAAATTTTTAAAAGATACAGAAATGGTTCACAAATGCATTTTCTTATGAATGAATGAATAGGAAAAAACAGCCTTCATTAATATCTAACAATGTCCCAAATTTTATGCTGAGTTTTAGGGATGCAAATAGAAGAAACAATATAGACCTTTATCTCCAGGTGCTTATTTAGAATACCAAAAATAATTGAGTGAGGGAACTGAGAGACAATACATATAAGAAAAAAAAATCAGCTGTTTAATTCATGCAACTTCCTGGTCATCTTCCATTTTCCAGAAAGAATGTATTTTTTAATTGAAACTTATTCAAACATGTGAGCAATTTAACAGCATAAACAGAAGGGAAGGGAAAAGAATAGTGTAGGCCTTCTCTTAGCAGCATTTCCTACCTCCATTCTGGATTGTAATTCCTAATTGGTGTGAGTGAAGAAAAAAATCTATATTGTATGGAAAATGAATTTGAGTGAAGTGTGGAGGCCACTAGATCTTAGATTTCGGCTGGAGTTGTAGTTGAGAGATTATACAGCTCACCCTCCATTGAGATCCACAAAAGAAAAATGACTTGTTTCAAGTTAGACAGCAATACAATACTCCAAAGGAGAGAAATCTAGGAAAGCAATATTATGATGAAAGTTTCTATGACAGCAGGAAAACATTAGAAAACAAGGTTCTTGGAAAATTAAATCTTGGAAGGGAGGGATGGCATTCTATTGGGTAGAACAATGTCATTGATTCTTCCAAATTAAAGAAATCTGAGGAACTTGATATATAGAAAGGAAAAATGGTATGACAGACTCACTAGAGACAGAAATAAGTCCAGAAAAAAAAATCATTGGGGAATAAAGCTGACTTTAAGGACCAAAGATGCAATTAACTGTATCAAAATGTCTGTTAAATGTGTTGCAGAACCTTTATCTAGGTGTGATGAGCTAAACTGTTCTGCCCTTAGATCAACAGTACTTTTCAGTAGTTGATCCAACATAAATAGAGTTCACTATAAAATTGACATCTTTTTAACAAATTTCTAACTTCTTGAGGAAAACTTGACATTCCAGAGATTTACCTGGTTGGGGTTATCAAGGCAGGAAGAGAATAAAAATGAAGTTTATATTTACTTAGGCTGCCAAAAAGGACTGAGTGAGGTCATAAAATGCTTAGGGCTATATTTTTCAAGTAATAAACCTAAAAATTAGGGTAAAAAAATCAATGATGAAGAGTGAGAACATATTAAATAAGGAAACCTTAACTATTAATAATTGACTAGCACTTCTATATTCTAGGGCCTCAAGTACACATAATATTGACAATATAATAGAATATTTAACATACTACATATTTAGCAAACTTGTCCATTCAATTTTTAACCAAAAAGTACAATTCATATTATTAAGCATATTTTTTCAGTAATCATCAGTCCTTAGTTATTTTTATAAGAATATTATAAAAACCTGATTTCAACCTGAATGTTTTACTCATCTCCCACCCACCTCAATTCTTCTTTCTGTCTGTTATTTCAATTTTATCAAATTTATATAGCTTTTTTTTTTATACATTGTGATTAACATGCTATTTTTCCCATTTGATTATGTGCTCCTTAACAACAAGGATTATCTTTTAACTTCTTTATCGCTAATGCTTGGGAAAGAACAAATTAGTGTCTCAAATATATATTCAGTGACTAAAGAAAGTTACTAGAAATCCACTTTACAAAGAATGTTCCTAGAATAACTCATTTGGGTACAATGAAAGAGACAGGTAGGCAGCTGATTACTTACCAAGAAGCTATAATTAAAAAACATTTTTTCTTGTTGAATTAGCTCTACAAAATGTGGAATTTGAGAGAATAAAATCATTTTTTGTTGCAACTTTTTATTTATAAGATATATGCAGGAATAATTTTTCAGCATTGACAATTGCAAAACCTTTTGTTCCAACTTTTCCCCTCCTTCCCCCCACCCTTTCCCCACAGATGGCAGGTTGACCAATACATATTAAATATGTTAAAGTATAAGTTAAATACAATATATGTATACATGTCCAAAAAGTTATTTTTCTGTACAAAAAGAATCAAATTTTGAAATAGCGTACAATTAGCTTGTGAAGGAAATCAAAACTACAGGTGGGCAAAAATAGAGGGATTGGGAATTCTATGTAGTGGTTCATAGTCATCTCCCAGAGTTCTTTTGCTGAGTGTAGCTGGTTCAGTTCATCACTGCTCTATTGGAACTGATTTGGTTCATTTCATTGTTGAAGAGGGCCACATCCATCAGAATTGATCATCACATAGTATTGTTGTTGAAGTATATAATGATCTCCTGGTCCTGCTCATTTCATTCAGCATCAGTTCATGTAAGTCTCTCCAGGCCTTTCTGAAATCAACCTGCTGGTAAGAGAATAATATCATTTTGATGAAAAGAACATTTCTCAGAATTCTCAAAAGACCTGGATGAATCTGGGAACTTATTTAATATAGGTACATCCTAATACATAAAGAAACCATATCCCCCCTTCTCCTTCAACATAAATATGGCTCATAAATTCTACAAAATTGTTTACCTAATGTATTGGAAAAATTTCTCTATTCACTTTGAAAATATGAAATTTCTATATTATAGCTTTCTCTCATCACCAGAGTTTTACCAAGTATCCCTACCTTTACTTGCCTGGAAAACAATACCATTTTGCAAATAATATTATTAAAGACATTAATTTTAAGTTACATAAACAATGATACTTAGAAGTAGAGAAAGTCAGCATACATTATCAATTCATCTAAATTCTGAAAATTTATTAAGGTGCTATACTTGTGAACCTTCCACCTTTGCAAAGGGATGGGTTAGGAGTGTGTTCTTTATAGTTTTGCAGTATTTACTTATGATTTCTGTGTATGTGTGCTTTTTCCTTTCTATTTATCTCATAATCATTGTGTATATTTATCTCAAATTTGCTTGCTGCTTTCTTCATCAGTTCATGTAGATTTTTTAACACTTTATTCATCATATTCATCATCTTTCTAGCATTTATATATTTCATTATATTCATGAACATAACTTACTTAACAATTCCCCAATTGATGGTCACCTACTTTGTACTATTTTATTATCATTTAAGAGCTGATAAAATATATTGGTGTACATGATGATTTTATTTTATCAGTGCCATACTTAGCATATAAGCTCAGCAATAAAATATCTAGCCAAAATGTATGAACACTTAATTTATTTGAATAATTCTAAATTGCTTTCTAAAATATTTTCTACAGTGTGAGACACACACGTGTTGTCAAAACACCTTTAACATTGACTAATGCCATTTTGTCACCTTTGCCAGTTTTCAGTGAGTGCAGTGACAAATAAGACCAGTTTTAATTCAGAACATTTTTTCATGTAATTGCTAAGAAATTACTTTTAAGGCCAGTTTATTCCCATGCTTTGATCACTTATATATTTGATCTTACATATATCTATATGAATATATATGTATATTCTTGGGAGTATATGCATGTAATTCTGTATACATACGTGTATATATATATATATATATATATATATATATATATATATATACAGAGAGAGAGAGAGAGAGAGAGAGAAGAGAGAGACATGCATTGTGTATACACATATATGCATGCACTCTGTGTGTGTGTGTGTGTGTGTGTGTGTGTGTGTGTGTGTGCGTGTATGTGTCTTGGACATCTAGCTTTTATCAATTAGAAAGCCTCCCTTCATTCACTCACATCCTTTATTATATGAATTGAAGTTTTCTAAATAGAAACATTTCAGTTTCATATACTCATTGTGTAGTGTATCTTTTTTGATTATTTCTATACTTTGGTTAGAAAAACATAGAAATAGCTATGAAAACTATATGATCTACTTCTCCTCTAATGTTTTTCAATGTATGGCATTTAATATTAAGGTTAGCTACCTATTTAGAGCTTATTATGAAATATGGTGTAAGAGGTTGGCCTTTAACCAATTTATACTAGAATACTTTACAATTTATATAGTAGGTTTTTTTTTTTTTGTTTTGTTTTTTGTCTATCAAATAGGAAATTATTTTCCCCCAAACAATTTGTGTATTCTAATTTATCAAACACTAATTGGTTGAGTTCCATTCTTTTCTTGTTTTGCACCTCACTATATTGTTTAACCAATATAAGATGATACTGATGATTACTACTATGCAATGTTGTTTGAAGTATAGAAATGTTATTCTCTCTTTGTCGCTATCATTTCTATCTTTTCCTTTGCTTTTCTAAATTAATCTTTTGTTTTTCTAAATTAACACTATTTTAATCAAGTTCTATAAAGTATCCCTTTGATAATTTAATGTGTAGCATTAAAATACAAATGAACATTTCATTTTAAATAATATTTTAATATTATTTTTTTCATTTTTATCATAGACAGCTCAAACATGAACACCAAATATTTCCCTGGCTATTTGTTTCTTTTTGTTTCTTTGAGAAATGTTTTGAATTTGAATCTGTATAAGTTTTTAATATGCTTAAAACCATTATCTCCAGATTTGTTGAATATTTTGCAGATAACTGAACTAGGATTTACATTTTTATCACTGTTTCTTGGATACTAATATTTTTTTTCTTTCTTTTAAGTTGGATTTTATTTTCCAAAATACATGCAATGATTGTTTTCAGCATTCACTTTTGCAAAATATTATGTTCCAAATGTTTCTCTCTCCCTCCTCCTCAGCCCCTAAAACAACAAGCAATAAAATACAGGTTAAACATATGTAATTCTTCTAGACATATTTCCATATTTGCCATGCTAAGTAAAAAAAAAAAAATTAGATGAAAAGGGAAAAAACACAAGAAAAAAAAAACAAGCAAACAAACAACAATAACAACAAGGTGAAAATATGAAAGATGAAAAGACAAGAGCAGAATGGAAAATTTTATTTTCAAATATAAGACTTTGGAGAAGCATAAGGAGGTAATCAAGAAAGGAGTATCATAAGATAAGTTTTATTTGCTTACACTCCTACATGGGAGGTCAGTATTTGTGACTCATTAGAATGTTCTCATTATTATGGCAGTTAAAAGAGTATATCCAAAGGGTACAGGTATGAGTTCAGTTTGAAGAGATATTATCTTTTAGAAAGTGATGAAATGTAGAAGTGAGTTAGGAATGTACTGGGAGAAAAGGAAAGGAAGAGGTGGAATGGTGAAAATTATCTGCCATAAAAAAGGAAAGAAAAAGCTTTTACAATGTAAGGGAAGAGAAGAAGGAGAGAGTGAGTGAGTGAATTTTACTCTCATTGTAATTGGCTCAATGAGAAAATAACATACATACACAATAGGGGTATAGAAATCAATCTTACTCTCCAGAAAAATAGGGGAATGAAATATGAGAAGGAAGGAGGGTGAGAAAAGAGCAGACTTATTGGTGTGGAGAGTGATCAATATACTTTTAGGAGAGAGAGTGTAAAAGGAGAGAGAAAATAGATGGGGGGAAATAAAGTTAGCAATAATAAGCATGAAAAAATTTTCTAACTAATTTTATCTGATATGGCCTCATTTCTCAAACATACAGGCAACTGAGTCAATTTATTTAAAAAAAAAGCCATGCTCCAGTTGATAAATGTTCAAACAATATGATCTGTGAATAAATTCATGCATATATTTTGATCTAACACTGTTATTACTATGCAAAACTACTAAAAGAAATAGGGAGAAAAATGAAAAGTAATATATATGTACAAAAAATATCCATTAGAAGGTCTCTTTTTAGGGAAAAAAATAGAAATTGAAGTGATGCCCATCAGTTAGGGACTAGCTCAATAAACTGAGGTGTGTGTTTATCATGGAATATTAATTGCTCTATGAGAAATGATGACCAGGATGATATCAGGAAAAAAAAATCTGGAAAGTCCTCCATGAACTCAAAGTGTAATGTAATGTATGCAAAGTAATAGCAATGTTCTACAATGACCTGCTGTAAATGACTTTGCTCTTCATTAGTATAATCATCCGCAACTACTATGAAGAGCTTATTATTAAAAATCCTATCTATACCAGAGAAGGAACTGATTATGTCTGAATACAGATTGAAGCATTCTCTCTTTCTTTCTCTCTCTATCACTTTCTTTTTAACTTAATTTTTCATGAGGGTTTTTATTTTGATTACAAAATGAGATCTTTCTTTTCTTTCACAACTTAACTTTTGCATAACTTCACATGTGGTTTCTTAAATGTGAGTGCAGATAAAGGGCAGAACATAGGACAATTTTTTTAAACAAATATAAAAAAATTAATGCAACTGAGGAAAAATATTAAGCAAATTTTTAAAAAGCCAAAAAAAAAAGAAAAGAAAAGAATCAATTATACTTTGATCTATATTTAATCTATATTTAATCTTTACAGTGTTCTCTGAATGCAGATGGCATTTTCTATCACAAATCTATTGGAACTGCCTTGAATCATTCCATTATTGAAAATAACCAAGTTCAACACAATTGATTACCACATGATCTTGTTGTTACTGTGTATAATGTTCTGTTAATTCTGCTTACTTCATTCAGCATCAGTTCATGAAAGTATTTCCAGGCTCTACTGAAATTAGCCTGCCATCATTTCTTAAAAAAACAATAATGTTCCATTACATTAATATACTAAAACTTATTAAGTCATTCCCCAACTTAAAGGCATCCATGGAATTTCTAGTTCCTCTTCATGACGAAAGGGCTGCCACAAACAATTTTGCCCATGTGGACCATCTTTTATGATCTCTTTGGGATACAGAACAAGTAGTGAGACTGCTTGATCAAATCATATGTACAGTTTGTTAGCCTTTTCGGCCTCATTCCAAACTGATCTCCAAAATGGCTGGATCATTTCATATCTCAATCAAGAGTGCATTGTATCCCAGTTTTATACGTTCTTTCCAACATTTATCATTTTCTTTTCCTGTCATTTTATGGATGCTATTTTTACATAGAAATGCAACTGATTTTTGAGGGTTTGTTTTGTAGCCTGCAATTTTGCAGAATCTATTTATTATTTTAATGAGCAAGTTACTGAATACCTATCACTTTAAGGATTAAAAAGTAACTGTATTGGTTCATTAAGTTTTACTTTGTGATGTTGTAGACCATGATGTTCTAAAATACACAAACTTGATTTAAGTTAAAATGTTTTTGTCTAGTTCATAATTCCTATTTTAGAGATAGTTGAGAGGTTGTGAAAATCAAGGAAAATATATAATCTATTTTTCAATTACATAGATTTTTTTTTTTTCTTTGCTTATTCTTAACTCATGTAGTACTAACTGTCAATTAGTTAATCTTTAATTTCACTCTAAGAGCAGTCTATTGTTGTTTTTGTCATATATTTCTCTGATAATATCAATTACATTGTTTCTTTTGAATAATCCTTTATTGGCAATATAATGAAGATTACAAATACCATAGTTTTTCTTCCTCACTTCCTTTACACAATAATTCTAATTGTTCAGAGAATGACTATTCCTTAAGGTAGAGCTAAATAGGATCCTTCTTCCTCTCCCCCACCTCCATGGTAACCTTCCGGTTTTTTGTTGTTGTTGTTGTTGTTTTTCCACTCAATATTATTTTATTTTTTTTCTCACTAAATATATACCTTTCAACATTCATTTTATTTTTTTTGAATAATCTTTATTGACAGAACATATGCATGTGTAATTGTTTACAACATTATCCCTTGCACTCACTTCTATTCCGACTCTTCCCTTCCCTCCCTCCACTCCCTCCCCTAAGTGGCAGGCAGTCTTATACATGTTAAATATGTTATAGTACATCCTAGATACAATATATGTGTGCAGAACTGTACAGTTTTCTTGTTACACAAGAAGAGTTGGATTCAGAAGGTAAAAATAACCTAGGAAGAAAAACAAAAATGCAAGCAGTCCACATCCATTTCCCAGTGTTCCTTCACTGGATATAGCTGATTCTGTCCATCATTGATCAATTGGAACTGAAATAGATCTCTTTGTCAAAAATATCTATTTCCATCAGAATACATCCTCATATAGTATTGTTGTTGAAGTATATAATGATCTCCAGGTTATGCTCATTCACTCAGTATCAATCAGTTCAGGTATGCTTTTCCATGCCTCTCAGTATTCATCCTCCTGGTCATTCCTTACAGAACAATAATATTCCATAACATTCATATACCACAATTTACGCGACCATTCTCCAATTGATGGACATTCATTTATTTTCCAGTTTCTAGCCATTACAAAAAGGGCTGCCACAAACATTTTGGCACATACAGGTCCCTTTCCCTTCTTTAGTATCTCTTTGGGATATAAGCCCAGTAGTAGCACTGCTGGATCTAAAGGTATGCACAGTTTGATAACTTTTGGGGCATAATTCCAGATTGCTCTCCAGAATGGCTGAATTCGTTCACATTTCCACCAACAATGTATCAGTGTCCCAGTTTTCCGATATTTCGAGTTGTCTTAATTTGCATTTCTCTGATCAATAGTGATTTGGAATACCCTTTCATATGAGTAGAAATAGTTTCAATTTCATTATCTGAAAATTGTCTGTTCATATCCTTTGACCATTTGTCAATTGGAGAATAGCTTGGTTTTTTATAAATTAGTGTCAATCCACTGTAATATTTTGGAAATGAGGTATCAGAACTTTTATCTGTAAAAATGTTTTTCCTGTTTGTTGCTTCCCATCTAATCTTGTTTGCATTAGTTTTATTTGTACAAAGGCATTTTAATTTGATATAATCAAAATTTTCTATTTTGTGATCAATAATGATCTCTAGCTTTTCTTTGTTCACAAATTCCTTCCTCCTCCACAAGTCTGAGAGGTAAACTCTCCTATGTTCCTCTAATTTATTTATAATCCTGTTCATTATGCCTAAATCATGGACCATTTTGATCTTCTCTTGATGTATGGTGTTAAGTGAGAGTCCATGCCTAATTTCTGCCATACTAATTTCCTGTTTTCCCAGCAGTTTTTGTCAAATAGTGAATTCTTATCCCAAAAGTTGGGATCTTTGGGTTTGTTAAACACTACATTGCTATAGTCATTGACTCTATTGTCCTGTGAACCTAACCTATTCCACTGATCAACTAATCTGTTTCTTAGCCATTACCAAATGGTTTTGGTGACCGCTGCTTTATAATATAATTTTAGATTAGGTACAGCTAGGCCACTTTATTTGATTATTTTTTTTCATTAATTCCCTTGAAATTATTGACCTTATGTTCTTCCATATGAATTTTGTTATTTTTTTCTAGCTCATTAAAATAATTTCTTGTGAGGCTGATTGGTATAGCACTAAATAAAAGATTAGTTTAGGGAGTATTGCCATCTTTATTAAATTTGTTTGGCCTATTCAAGAATACTTAATATTTTTCCAATTATTTAAATCTGACTTTATTTGTGTGGAAAGTGTTTTGTAATTTTGCTCATATAATTCCTGACTTTTCTTTGGTATATAGATTCCCAAATATTTTATGCTATGGACAATTATTTTGAATGGAATTTCTCTTTGTATTTCATGCTGTTGGATTTTGTTAGTGATCTAAAAAATGCTGAGGATTTATGTGGATTTATTTTCTATCCTGAAACTTTGCTAAAGTTGTCAATTATTTTTAAAAGCTTTTTAGTAGAATCTCCAGGGTTCTCTGTATATCATCTGCAAAAAGTAATAATTTAGTTTCCTCATTGCCTGATGAAATTCCTTTAATCATTTTCTTAACTCTTATTGCCAAGGCTAGCATTTCTAATATAATATTGAATAAAAATTGTGACAGTGGGCTACCTTGTTTCACTCCTCATCTTAATGGGAATAGTTCCAGTGTATCCCCATTACATATGATGCTTATTGATGGTTTTAAATAGATCTTCCTAATTATTTTAAGAAAAAGTACATTTATTTGTATACTCTTGAATATTTTTCTTAAGAATGGAAGTTGGATCTTATCAAATGATTTTTCTGAATATATTGCGATGATCATATGGTTTGTTAATTTGGTTCTTGATATAGTCAATTATGCTAATAATTTTCCTAATATTGAACCAGCTCTGCATTCCTTTTATAAATCCTATTTGGTCATAGTGTATTATCCTAGGGATAATTTTCTGTAATCTTTTTACTAATATTTTATTTAAGATTTTAGCATCAATATTCATTAGGGAGATTGGTCTATAATTTTCATTTCTCTGTTTTCAGCCTCTCTGATTTAGGTATCAGTACCATGCCTGTGTCATAAAAGGAATTTGGTAGGACTCCTTCAGTCCCTATTTTTTCAAAGAATTTATATAGCCTTGGAGTTAATTATTCTTTAAATGTTTCATAGAATTCACATGTAAATCCATCTAGTACTGGGGAATTTTTCTTAGGGAGTTGATTAATAGCTTGTTCTATTTCTTTTTCTAAGATGGGCTGTTTAACCAATTTACTTCTTCCTTTGTTAATCTGGGCAAGCTATATATTTGAAGGTATTCTTCCATTTAATTTAAGTTATCGAATTTATTGGCATAAAGTTGAGCAAAGTAACTCCTAATTATTGCTGTAATTTCCTCTTCATTAGTTTCAAGTTCTCCCTTTTTGTTTTTAAGACTAACAATTTGATTTTCCTCTTTCCTTGTTTTAATCTGATTTACTAAGGGTTTATCTATTTTGTTGGTTTTTTCATAGAACCAACTCTTAGTTTTATTAATTAATTCAATAGTTTTTTTTTTTCTTTCAATTTTATTAATCTCTCATTTTATTTTTAGAATTTCAAGTTTAGTGTTTGGCCAGGGGTTTTTAATTTATTCCTTTTCTAGCATTTTTAGTTGCAAGCCCAATTCATTGACCTTCTCTTTCTCTATTTTATGTAAGTAGGCCTCTAGATATTTTCCCTTATTACCACTTTGGCTGCATCCCACACATTTTGATATAATGTCTCATTATTATCATTTTCTTGGGTGAAGTTATTAATTATGTCTATGATTTGCTGTTTCACCCAATCATTCTTTAGTGTGAGATTATTTAGTTTCCAATTATTTTTTGGTCTATTTTCCCCTGCTTTTTATTGAATGTAATTTTTATTGCATTGTAATCTGAAAATGATACATTTACTATTTCTGCCCTTCTGCATTTGAATTTGAAGATTTTATATCCTAATATATGGTCAATTTTTGTATAGGTTACATGAACTGCTGAGAAGAAAGTATACTTCTTTCTGTCTCCATTTAGTTTTCTCCAAAGATCTATCATATCTAACTTTTCTAATATTCTATTTACCTCTTTGACTTCTTTCTTATTTATGTCTTATTTATCTAATTCTGAGAGTGCAAAGTTGAGATCTCCCATTATTATAGTTTTGCTGTCTATTTCTTCTTGCAGCTCTCTTAATTTCTCTTTTAAGAATTCAGATGCTACACCACTTGGTGCATATGTTTAATATTGATATTGCATCATTATCTATGCTACCCTTTAGCAAGATATAGTGCCCTTCCTTATCTCTTTTAATTAGATAAATTTTTTGTTTTTGCTTGATCTGAGATCAGGATGGCTACCCCTGCTTTTTTTACTTCACCTGAAGCATAGTAGATTCTGCTCCAGTCTTTTACCTTTACTCTGTATGTATCTCTCCCTTTCAAGTGTGTTTCCTCTAAACAAAGTATTGTAGGATTCCGGCTTTTAACCAAGTCTCCTAACTGCTTCCTCTTTATGAGGGAGTTTACCTCATTCACATTTATGATTATAATTACTAATTCTTTATTACTTGCCATCTTGTTAACACTCGCTTATGCTTTTCTCCTTTCCTTCCTCCTTACTCTCCTCCCCAGTATTGAACTTGTGAGCACCACTTGCTTCTCATAGCACTCCCTTTTTAGTATCCCTCCCCCCACCTTAGAGTTCCTCACCTTTATTACCCCTTTTCCTCACAATTTCTGTATTCCCTTCAGTTTAGCTTACTCCTTCCCTTTTCACTTTCCCCCTCCCACTTTTCAATGTGGTGGGAGAAATTTCACTGGAAATCGAATATGTTTAAATATTTTTCTCTTTAAGCCAATTCTGATGAGAGTAAGATACACACTTTGTTCATTCCCCTCCCTTCTTTCTCTCAGATATATTAGGTTTCCTTTTCCTCTTCATGAGATATAACACTTTACCCTTTTTTCTAATACAATTTTTTTCCACCTTTAGTTTCTAGAGCAAATTATACATGTGTTCTTTATATATCTTTATAATAGAAATATAATTCCCAAGATTTCATTTTACCTTTTTAGGTTTCTCTTGAGTTCTATATTTGGAGATCAAACTTTTTTGTTTAGTTCCATATTTTTCATCAGAAATAGCTGAAATTCACCAATTTCATTGACTGTTCATCTTCTTCCCTGGAAAATAATACTCATTTTGGCTAGATAAATTATTTTTGGCTGCATACCAGTTCCTTAGCCTTTCAGAACATCAGATTCCAGATCTTTCAATCCTTTAATGTGAACAATGCTAGATCTTGAGTAATACTTATTTTTGTTCCTCTATATTTGAATTTATTTTTTCTAGCAGCTTGTAGTATTTTTTCCTTCATCTGATGTAAAGGGCTGAAACTCTGAGTTGATGCACTGGAATCATAACTGTCATAATAACATTGGTTTCATTTTTGTAAGATTATCCAATGCTCAACATATGTGATAACTCTCAAAATATTTTTTGAAGAAAATATTTATTATACATAAGCATAAGGGCATTCTGTTGTCTACAAATCTTTGGCAACTCTGCTTTCTTACTACCAGTATCTTTGAACATATTTTTCTACTTTTTCCTTTTTCCAACTTTGCATTCAAGATAACAATTATTACAATGCTCAGAATTTAAATTATATTAGTCATAGCTTTTTCCCTACCTTATCCTCTATAAGAAAAGATGATACATAAACAGAATTATTTTCATGGTGGTCTTTTTACAAGAGCATTGAAATGCACATATGCATGCATACATTTATTCATCTTTGGGATTAATTTAAGGTGAGAATGTCATGATTGACAATTCAAATGCGCTGGTATTTTTTCTACCCTTTGGCTATTATCAAAGGATCCAATGTTTTGATATAATCTCATTTCTTGACAAGGCTAAAGTATTGTGATGATTAGGGCTGAACATGTAGAATGGAATGGAACTCTTGGTCTCAGTAGAAATGAGGTTTTATGGAGTATCAACAATGAAATTAATGTTTATTTATAATCTCAAAACGTTGTGATACCTGTTTTTTTTTTTTTTTTTTTTTCCCAAAGTGGCCCAAATTACAACAAAAAGAAAACAATACTGCTCAAAACTAACTGCATTTTTTCATTTTTGTTTCTTAGATTGCTATAGTCAAATAATTCATCCCAAGTAGCTTGACCATGCATCATCATTAGATTAGTCTCTCAGGGCCTGACTAGATTGACCCTCAGTAATGGACAGAGTATATTGTCTGAAGCCAAAGAGAAGACAGTGCATCAGGACAGAATCTAATGAAGTTTACACTCTGTTGAGACATCCTTGGAAACCCCAAAATCACAATTATGAATAAAGGGGATATTTAAGTAGGGTTTTGTAAAGTAGAGATTGCTATCAGTCTAACAAAATGTGTCCAGGTTAATTCTGAATAAACGTGTACATAGTTGAATAGAAAAAAAATAATAATAATAATAATTGTACTTGCACAAAGGCAGGATCCTGAGCTAGTTTTAGAGAAGAGCAAAGGGTTTAGAAACAAGGTTACTTAGGAAGAAAAAAAAAAAGTTTGCTATTATTATTCATCATTTGTTTTCAAAGATAAGCAAAAACTTCAAGATTGTGACTTCTTGATTTGCATATGAATCAGATTTAAGTAAGCAAACTTGGAAAAAGTCATCAATCTCTCTCCCCCAAAGTCATCAGAATCCAATGATAAGACAATATTCAAGATTGGAGGATACAGTGGGGTGTTTTTGATCTTTTTAAAATTGAGGGCTTTCTAAGGTCTGTTTATCTGAGGCAAGGCCCATAAGTAAATTCTAGTATACCACCAACTAACACAAGTATTAATTCAGAAGGGGAAGATTCACAGAGCTTCTAGCCAGAATAGAAATCACTTGCTATTTGCTTTTACTAACCCATCAAAACCAAAACAATGAGCAACAGAGATTTGGGCTGGGAGCTATTATTGGAATTAAATCTGGAGCAATTTGGGGTTTAAAAAGATAATCAATTTTTTTTTTTCCAAAACAATAATGATGGAAAAACTATTATCTGGAATATTTTCATTCCTATAAGGCAAGTCATTTTTTTTTTTTTTTTTATAATTATGATTCATCAGGATAATAGTAGATAAAACTTAAATGGCTCTTAAGAACAGGTATCTTGGGGGAGGCCATATACTCTCTGGAGGAATGAACTTTGAACCTGAGATACAGATAGTTGCAGGAACTGATGTGACTTGTGGGAGGCATCAGTTATTGTTTACATCCTTTTACTCTATCAAATGAGAAGGCTTGCATCTTTTGCTTTTAAATCCTGGACCTGCTGAAAGCTGGCCAGTTTCCAGGTGCACATGGCTGGAGTTGGGATGGTTGCCAGGTGTGTATCTGGGCCTCTCCCTGCAGGGATTAAATAAATATTTTCCTTTTGTACCTGATGATTTCTCTGATTAATTAATTGGATTGGGAAGGGGGTCTTATATTGGACCCATCCCACACATTTACATAAGAAAATCTTTAAAAATAAATTCAGAAAAAAAAAAAAAAAGATTAGAAACAATTACTGAGGTTATCAGTATGGATAAGTAATAGTATAAAACACCAAATAATTATTTAAGTGGCAAGTTTCTATTCTTTACTTTTACCCATGGTCCTTTATACATAGAATCAAAAGCTAAACAAAGCAGGAATTTGGAAAGAATTAAATAACTCAAGTAATTTCAAGTGAAGACTGACTAAAATAGTTCATAATACCTTAATTTGTTACTACCTTTATTAAAGAAACAGGAGCTCAATGCCTCCTGTGGAATAATATATTTTAGCATGCAAATGAGCCAATATTTTTTTCTTAAAATTCAGAATGTAGAATTTGCAAATAGAATGAAAGAAACATAAAGAAAATCAGTTCACATTACATAAAACATCTGATAGAAGCCTTTGAACAGAGTCTGATGGAATAAAACATCTGATAAAGTATCTGCAAAGGAATTCATTTCTTTCCACTTTCCATCTGCTTTGTTGTATGACCTGTAGTACCTTTTAAAGCTAATACATACTTGAATTCTTTTTAAGAGAGTTCTTAAAAAGCAAACCAATCACATATACAAAGATGTTACTCTGAGTCATTTGAGTAAAGCTGGTGAACTGTTCTGCCGGGAAAATGCATTTGATGGCTGATAGCCCAACTAACACATGTCATAGTGACTGATCATAAAAATGTTGATTTCACAGTCATTCATCCATTCATTCATTTATTTTATTCAGTCAACATAAAGTACCTGCTGCATGTGGCATACTATACTCAATACATACCAAAATGAATGAAGTATAAACTTTGTTCACAAAGATCCTTAGTATCTATCAAAAAGGTCACATTATTCATATATATATATATATATATATATATATATATATATATATATATATAAAACATTTAAAATGTTTCAGATCCCATGACATAGAAGTATAAATATTATTATCTCTATTTCAGAGATAGAAACACTGAGGCTCAGAAAGATTTCTGCCCAAATTCTCATAAGTAATATTCAGAAGAACTTTAAATATCAATATGATTCTGCCCCTGAAAGTCCCTGGAAGATAAATTTGGACACTTTGAAGTAAACAAAATTTATTTTTCTTTTCTGGAGAGGCAATTGAGATTAAATGACTTGCCCAAAGTCATGCAGTTAGTGTTAAGTGTCTGAGAGCAGATTAGAACTCAGGTCTTCCTGATCTCAGGGTCAGGGCTAGATCTATCTACTGCTTCATTTAGCTATCCCTTGTTTTTCTTTTAATTATATCATAACACTAGGCAGTATTGTTTTAAAATCACTTATCAGTATTTTTATTCACATATGTAAGTCAATATATACATAGGGATGCATGCATAAAACAAAGACTTTATCTTAATGCATATAAAAGAGAGATATTTTAGTTGTTTGGAAAGAGATAATAGAAAACTTCCTGGAGAAGGTGGAGTTTTTATATATGTCAATAATTTTATTATTGGATTAAGTCCTCAACCTAATTTAGTCTGGTGGAAGAGGTAGGATTAAAATAAATAATATCCATTGAATTAAGTTGTTCTTTCTTCAAGTAGATATCTAGGAAAAAGCACTTTTTTTTTCTTGCAGAATATGAACCATGATCAATATGCCAATTCATTCTGTTATCCCTAACAAAATTTTCCCCTCATATTTATAGAGTACTTTGCAAAGAGATGTCATGAATTAAGGGAATATCTACACACATGTGAAAACTTCTGCTGATGGAATGAGGCAATTAGAACAATGTGTTCCAATGGTCATGAAGGCAGCTAAAGCAGGTATTATGAAACCTTATGGGCTTAGTCAAACACTGAAGATGCCATGGTCATCTACTCCATTCCTAGCCATTGCCAGTCATTTCTAATTTTCTGTTGTTACTAAACTCCATTGTTTTATGGAAGAGAATGAAGCTGATGACTTCTCAACTCTATCTTAAATCTAATTCATGCATAAATCAAGACCACCTCATTATGCTATCGGTGCTCTTTGAAGATAAATCACAACAATGATCACAAAATTTTATAGATTTATTATTTCAGTAGTATGGGGAATTTCTGAGGTAGAAGTACCCAATACAAACACATACTATTCACTTCTCCATTATTTATACTCTTAGAAAATCCCCTAAAGCACTGAAATTAAGTGATTTCCATAGGGTTACATAGAACAAAAAGTTAAAGATGGGGGCAGCTAGGTGGCCCAGTGGATAGAGCACCAGCCTTGAATTCAGGAGGACCCTAGTGCATATCAGGTCTCAGACACTTAACACTTCCTAGCTATGTGACCCTGCAAGTCACTTAACCCCAGCCTCAAAAAAAAAAAAAAAAAAAAAAAAAAAAAAGTTAAAGATGGGATTAAGTTAATCTCTGTCAAATATCAAGTAAACTTTTTACTAAGGGCACCACATTGCCACTCAGTAGGATTTGTACCTTCTTACCATTTGATCACAATTTTGCCTATAAAATAAAAGAAAATAATTATTTGTTTTACTATTTAAACAGATAAGGAGAACATCACATGCTAAGAAAAAGAACCGTTCTCTATATGATATACTAACTCAAAAATAAATTGAAATGTGAAATGTTGTACTGATTTAGGTGTAAAAGACTAGGAAGTTATGTTCTGGAAAAAAGAGATAAATGTCACTCGTATACAGGATATATAGTGTTCTACAGAGCATGCATATCCTTGATTCTGGTATTACATATTACAATTTGCCAATTTCTAAGATTATGGAATACAGAACAATCACATTAAGTTTGAAGGATAGGTGTGCTAAGCTATTTATTGGTAAGAATACAATTCAAAGATATATGGATACTTATTCAACAGTTTCTCTAAACTTAGATGATATTCAAGAATGACAAGTGAAAAATAATATACCAGGGCAGAAGAACTAACCAAAGAATATAACTTATTAAGTCAAAGAGCTCCTGGAAGAAATAAACATTGTAATCAATAAGTAGAATGTGAATGTTAACTAGAGATTGATTGAGATATATAAGAAGATGAATGTGATAAACTTAACTCTGAAATTTTCAGTCACTATGGCTCAAATCCAACAAAAATAGAAAATATCAAATTTTGTAATCTTTATTTCAGTTGATTATAACATGGTCAACATTATTTTTTAAATAGCTCATAAGAAAAGCTGTTATTACTGCTTTGACATGAAGGAGAAAGAGATTTTTCCTACCTCCTTTTCTAGAAGTACAAAGAAAAGAAAGTGCTGGAAAAAGAGTCCCAAAATAGGAACATCCAAAATAAAAAAGATGAACATGCTGTAGCTTAAATAGATAACAAGTCATTAGGAGAGGACTTTTGTAAAAGGCAGATTTTTTTTCTGTAGATTATTAAAAATATAATATTGTGATCATTTTAATCAGAACACTACACAGGATAAAATGAACTTTTCAAATTCTCAATCAAAAAAAAAAAAAAAAAAAAAAAAAAAAAAGGTCTCTTAGTAGTCCAGAATAATCTGTCAGTGATCTTCCAGCTAGCAATAATAATAACAAAGAGAATGACAAAGACAGTGATGATAGCTGGCAATTATAATGCTTTAAGGTTTTTAATTTACTTAAAAATTGTATTGCATTATCTAAAACAACTCTAGAAGGTAGGTAATATAATAAGCCACATTTTATAGATGAAACAGTTAAGACAGAGAGAAATTTAAGGCATAGAATGGTATGACTTAGGCATTATGAATTTAAATTTGATATGATCATGTTGTATTTTAAGCATTTCTTTTGTTTAAAGAAAATAAATAATTATCCTATCCAGGAAAAGAACAAAATGACTCATAGGTTTTTAAATAATATTAATTGGAAAATAATTGCAAAATGGTCTTAATAGATTAGAATAAAGGGCCATATCTAATAACGTTATATATTATACTGAGAAATTAAGGCAAATAGTCTCTATGATTTAAAATTCAATTGTTAAATAATGGCAGACATATGGAGAGATTACCTACATTTAAAAATATAGGAATTTTAGAGTACTATAAGAAATATGTCAAATATATCATGTCACAATTACCTCACAAACCCCATAAAAACAGCTATCCAGAATAAAATCAGAGAGTCATGGCATTCTATACATGTAAAGTAATACTTTCTCCTAATCAGATTTAATTCATGTGGTGAGGAATAATTATTGCCTTTTTGTCCCTCTTTCTGAGCTCAATATCCTACATACAGTAAACACTTCACAACTTTTTATGGAGCCACATTTTAGGAATGATGTTGATAGTCATTTAGAAAATTATTATGTATCTACAAAATGCTATGAGTTAATGAATGGAGCTGACAAAAGTAAAAGTCAAAATAATCCCTGTCATTATGTAGTTTACATTCTATTGGAGAAGCCATTCACCCACAAACTGCAGTGTCCAAAGGAGGGCAACAGAGAAAATGAGGGGTTTGAAAAAATTGGCAATTGGCAGTTTGTTGAGAATTGGACACTTTTTTTTTTTTTTTTTTTTTTTTTCTGGAGAAGATTTTTAAAGTATTTGGAAGATAATTCAAGAATTCAAAAATTCTTGGTCTACCTGACACCAAAGAGCATAATATGAAGCAATGACTGGGAATTTTTGACATTTACATTTCATTTCAATCTGAGAACAACATTCTAACAATTGTCCCAGAATGTGTACATTGCCTTTCCAGGTAATTAATTTCTTGCTCCTCTATGGAGATCTTCAAACAAAAACTATATGTGCACCTCCAATCTTACAGATAGGATTCGTTGTCTGATCTTGACTGGATTTCCAATCTCAGAGATAATATGAAATAATACTTCCACTACAGTAAGCATTGGTCAGACACTAATAAATTGTGATTTCTTTTTTTATTTTTCATATTTTGAAAAGACTGGAGAAATTGTAAAGAATTCAGAAAAGAAGAATGCAAATAATAAAAGAGACAGAAAATAAAGTCCATGAGCAAAGATCAATCTCGAGAATTTAATTCAACACTGAAAAGCAAATTATGAACTATATTCAAGAATTTTACAGAGAAGGCTTACTTTCTCATTTGCAGTTAACAAAAAACAAAACAACAACAACAACAACAAAAAACACAATACAATCTACCAAATTTTTTCATGGAGTAATAAAGTTGCCAAATTCAAGCAGGATTCACTTCAGCCTTAAACAAATTCACAACTTTAAAAATGATTGTGCAAGGATAAAGGAAAATCTATAATACATAGAAGTAGAGGAAGAAATTGTAAAAATTATACACAAAGAGAATCATAACATGACATATCTTAAAGTGTTTTGATTACCTGAAAGGACCATGAAAATGTCAGCTGCTATTATACTAATTCTAAGTGGCTTTCTTAATTCTAGACTCTCTAGAATAGACTATCTTTCAACATTTCTCACAATTTCTAAAGCAAGCATGCCTTAAAGAGTGGCAAATGGCCTCATAAATGACATCCCAGATGCACAGCAAGTCTAAATCTGTGATATTTTGGTTATAACTGATCAGTTTTCTCTTGATATTTGATGGGACAACTAGCAATCTAAAAAATGTAGCTATTGACACAATTCAACCACACTACGCTAGAAGTATAAAGTATCTGGTCGTGGAAAGATAAAATTAAGGTGGGTCAAAAGTTTTGACAGGACATATACAATATATGACCTTTAGTTTCTCCACAATAGCCAGAAAAGTATAAAATAATGCTCCTGCCTGTATTCTTAAAAATGTAGATGCATATTTCACATATTTTCCGTCATGTTTTACATACATAAGGCAAATATTTTTCTTGCCTCATCCATACCATTGTTCCTGTGTTTTCCCAATCAAAAAAATATATATATAATGCTCAAAGAAAATGTATGCAGGAGCACTATACTTCTGCTGCTGCTAAAGTAACTCATGACCCTTTTTCTTGTTGACCTTGCTCTCTATTATTCTATAGTATTACAAAGATCATTCCATAGATTAATACTAATGATTGGATTACTAATAGATTGATATTGATGTTGATAGTCATTTAGATAATTATTAGGTATCTACAAAATGCTATGAGTTAATGAATGGAGCTGAAAAAAGTGAAAGTCAAAATAATCCCTGTCATTTTGCAAATTACATTCTATTGGAGGAGACCTCATTCACCTACAAATTGCAATGTCCAGAGGAGGGCATCTACATTGTTAGAATAATCACATAAGACTATTCCATGCCTTTCCAAAATCATTTCTTGTCTTGTCTATACTGCCAAAATCATCATTCACAGTTGTTAGGATTACAAGGTGATAACTCAGGTTGTCTAAACAATTCTCTAGCTCAGAATTCACACCTTTGGTTCAGGTCTTTGAAGGGAGTTTACACCTTTGGAGTTCTGAGGTAGAGTTTACATGTTTAAAGGAGTTTGCACCTTTAGGAGGAGCAAGGCCATTGGTTGAAGTATTTCCCACAAGCCCCTGAGTTCTCATATGTCCATTCTCTGGGAGCATAAAAGAGGCAGCATTGAGCCTGGGGTTAGTCTGACTGGGAGATAGAGTTTAGAAGGTGGTCTGGAAGGAGAGTCTAGGCTGGGAGATTGAATTGAAACGGCAGTCTGGAAAGATAACTTAGAGACGGCAGGACCTTCACAATTTGGCGCCCAACATGGTGCAAGGACTGATTCTGAGCCCTTCAGAGGAGCTAGCTGGGACCTTGACACAGTGAAATCTTTCTCATGCACAAACTGATGGTGCTACATAAATTTAAATCATGAGACACTGAACTACCAAAGAAATAAAAATGACTCATCAGAAAACAAGAGGAAGCTCCTAATAGGTATGAACAAACTGCAAAGCATAACAATAATATACATACAACATAATAATATCCATACAACATAACTGTTTTTCCTCATTATCTTATAGACCTTTAGATTCACCCTAGGATGTTTGGGCACAACTATTCAAATTCTTCAGTGAATTTATTTCCAGAGCACATAAAGAAATATTGAGAAATCCTACACTTTTTAAAAGTTGGATTGTACTGGAGATTGTATTGGAGAAATATTTATGGTCCTATAAAAAGCAGCTCATCACCAAATGGATCACATATTGATTTTTTTTCTTTCAGTCATGCTCAAATAATACCTACTCCACTTGCATTGTTGTAGCAGTTATCTGAGTGATAGGTTGAGATCCTTACAGGTAGTAAGTCAGCCCATACCACTACCATCATATTGTCTTGAAGAATTGTTCTCAATGAACAAAGATTAAAAAACAAAAAAACAAAAAACAAAAAACAAAAACAAAAACACTTCTAATCTAATGCTGAGCCCCTTGTTGATATAAAAGGTAAGGGAGAGGGTAAAAATGGTTATGTACAATTATATTAGATAGCTGTGGACTAACATTATCAAGTAGCCAGCTAAGATATAAAGTTCACATGCCAAGAGAAATACTTGAGAAGCCTGACAGAAAGGCTGTTGTTCCTATTGCTAAACAATTTCCTGTGAACTGATGTTAGCAACTTAGACCTGGCACACCCACAACTGTGACACTACAACACATTATGTTTTGAACTAATTATTTTAAATCATTTTACCTCTTAACAGGTGAATATAGTTACCATGTCTTCCTTTATTTCATTCTGCTAATAAGATAAGCTTTGCATTTCCTTCCAAAATAAAAGAGAAAAGAAACAATATACTGGGCCCTATTAGCAGTAATGTGTGACACTTTTATTATTGGAAAGGTATCATGTTATTGTTGATATCTAGGAAAATAAATAATACAGCTAGAAAAATAATCATAACACTTACAAAGCTATGTCTCAGTTTATTAAATATAGCAAAGAACTATAAAGAAATATTTTGTCATATTTACATTTTTTTTTGCTCCACATAATATACTAAACATGAGTCATATGTTTATTTTAATTTCTTTTTTTTTGCACCTTCTGGCTTCTTTTGATACATTTTGAAGAAGGTCATTTTTCTAAATATTGAAATAAAATCTTACCATCACTCACATGTTGTCCACTTTTACATACATGAACTCTAAAATTATTTTAGCTGATCATAGTATTTTATTTTTCTCTTTGCCTTCTAAACTTGTTTTTAATATTCATCATGAACTCCAATGCCTCCTCACCTCAGTTATTTCCCAAGCCATCAATCCTGTAGAAGCTATACTTTCCTCTATTTCTTATCTTCAAATTGATTGAATCAGTTGAACTCTGTTATCTTTTACACTGAAATATCTTACTTCTTTGATTTTGTAGATAGTTCCCTGTCAAAGCACAACCATTGATTACTTCCATCTGTCAAGTTGTGAGTTTTTATTCCAGAAGCTGGAGTTTGCAGATTTATCAAATAGTAAATTGTTATAGGTCTTGATTATTGTGTCATGTGTATCTGATCTATTCTACTGATCCACCACTCTATTTCTAAGGCAGTATCAAATGGTTTTGATTACTGCTGCTTTATAATGTAATTTTAGGTTTGGTACTGCTAAGCTACCATCCTTTGTATTTTTTTTTTAATTAATTGCCTTGATATTCTTGATCTTTTTTTCTCTTTTTAGATACTCCATCTACTATCTTATTTTTTATCAACACTTCTTCCCTTCTCTTACCTCTTCCCCTGGGGTATCTGCCCTCCCTTCTATTCTTCCTTCTCTTTTATTTCCTCTTCCTTCTCCTACTTCTTTATAGAAGTATAGAAATTTCTACATCCATCTGAATGATTAAGCTCTTCCCTCTTAGAACCACAACTGATGAAATCCATCTTGACTGTGCTTATTCCTCTCCTTTTCTCCTCATTGTAATTGATATTTTGCACCTTTTTATGTGATTGAATTTGTCCCATTATGTCTCCCCTTACTCTTTTTCCAGTGCAGACTTTTATCTAGGTCTTAATTTTTTTTTTTTTAGATATCATCATATCAGTGTCCATTCACAATCACACTCTTTGTCTAAGTGATGCCCCAATGACCAACATAATTATCAAGGGTTAGATATAATTTTTTCATCTAAGATTATTTACAATCCAACCATTAAGTAATATATATTTTCCCCTTTTTACCTTTGTGCACTTCTTTTGAATCCTTTATTTGTAGATTAAATTTTCTGTTAGCTTGTTTTTTTTTTTCAATAGATATGATTGAAAGTCTCTTACTTCATTGAAGATCCATTGCTTCCCGTCAAAGATGATGCCGTCTAGTGAGTAGTTAATTCTTGGTTGTAACCCTAGATCCCTTACCTTCCTGGAATATGATATTCCCAGGCCTTTATCACTTTATTGTAGAAGCAGCCAGATCCTGAGTAATCCTCACTATAGCTCCTTATATTTGAATTTTTTTTTTTTTTTTTGGTTTTTGTTTGTTTGTTTGTTTCCTAGCAGTTTGCAGTATTTTTTTCCCTGATATTGTGTTCTACAATTTTGCAACTATATTCTTTGGGTTTTCCTTGTGGTATGTCTTTCCAGAGGTGATCAATGGATTCTTTCAATCAGTATTTCCCCGTCTGTTTCTAGAATATTGGGGCAGCTTTCCTTAATGCTCTATTGAAAAATGCTACCCATGCTCTTTTTTTTTTTTTTTTTTTTTTTTTGGTCATGGCCTTTGGGTTAATAATTTTTTATATTGTTTCTTTTGGATGGATTTTCCAGGTCAGTTCTCTAATGAGGCATTTCACATTTTCATCCATTTTTTTTCATTCTTTTTGGTTTGTTTGACAGATTCTTGCTGTCTCAGAGTCATTAGTTTTCATATGCCCCATTCTAGTTTTTAATATATGAATTTCTTCAGTTAGCCTTTGTGTCTCCTTTTCCATTTGATTAATTGCAGTTTTGAAAATCTCTTTTTCTTCAGTGGATTTTTTTTTTTTTTGCATTTGTCCAGTTGTATTTATTAAGTAGTTGTTTTCCTCAGTAATTTTTTTCTTCCTTTTCCAAACTATTGTCTCTCTCTGGCATACTTCTCATTTCTTTTTCTTCTACCTCTCTTTTAAAGCCTTTTATGATCACTTCTAATAATCATCTTTAGGCTTGGGACCAATTCATATCACTCTTTGAGATTTCCTCTGTGGACATTTTGTTCTCATCTGAGTTGGTATCTTGGTTTTTCCATGTGACCATAATAGTTTTCTATGTTCAAGGTTCTTTTCTATTTTTTGTCCATTTTCTTTATTTTTCTTTTGGTATTTCCTCTTTTTTTTTTAAACTATAAGTTACATTTTGCTTCTTAGCCTTGGCTTTGAGCACAGGGCTCTCTTGTACTTGTGTGGAATAACTTTCCTGTTCTTTTCAGGAAATGGCTGTTTTCTCAGAGTTTACATTCTAAACTGGTATTGGGGCTGCCCCACTGAGCTCTCTACTGAGCCAGGACTGAAGGTTTCAGTTGCTAATTTGTTGTGATTGTGATTTTCAGTTTATCTTTACCTAGAGAGTGATTTCATTCCACCAGAATCTGTTTAAAGGCTTGGTTTCCTGTGATTTTCCAAGGCTGGCTTTTATCAGCCATCTTCACTCCACCTATAGAAGCCAATCTCTTTCTTTTTCAAATGAAATCTTGCTGATTTTTAAAAAATTGTCCTGATTGCATGTAAAAATCAACCTTCTTTGTTTTCCAATATTGAGTCTTAAATCACCCTTCTCTTTCCTATCCCTTGAGAAGGTAAACAATTTGATGTCAATTATCTAAGTGAAGTCACACAAAACATTTCCCATATTAAGTAATACAATAGAAAACACATATGAAAAAATAAAAAATTATGCTTCAATCTTAATTCATTTTTCCATCTGAAGGTGGCTACCATTTTTCATCAACTGTAATGTATTAAATCATTTAGAATAACAGTCTTTCAGATGTGATCATCCTAACAGTATTCCTGCTACTGTACAATATTTTCCTGGTTCTGCACATTTCACATTGAATCAGTTTATATGTTTTTTCAAGATTGTATTTTTTAAATTATTCTCCTCATTTTAGAGAACGATAATTCTCCATTATACACATATATTACAATTTTTCAGTCATTCCCTAATTAATTGGCATCCCCTCAATTCCCAAGTAAAGATCATGGAAAAAAGGTCTGCAAATATTTTTATACAAAAAGATCCTTTTCCCCTTTCTTTAATTTATTGGTATATAGACTTAATAGTGGTATTACTATGTCAAAGAGTATAAACAATTTTAAAGATCTTTGGGCAAAGTTGCAAAGTTCCAAAGTATTCTTCAAAAGAGTTGGACTAGTTCACATCTTTAGCGGGCAAAGTTCCAAAGTATTCTTCAAAAGAGTTGGACTAGTTCACATCTTTAGCAATAATGCACTAGTGTCTCCATTTTTCCATAACCTCTCTAGCATTTTTCATTTCCCTTTTATTTCAGGAAAGTGTTTTGCCTGTTCATAAAATCTGACCAAATTGGAAAGGCCCTTAAAATATATTTGAATCAATTCTTTATGAATTTGAAAAATGAGGCTTTATCAAAGAAAATTGTTATCATTTTTTCCTTAGTTTCATCTTCTCCTTCTAATTTTGGCTACGTTAGTTTTATTTGTGCAAACATTTTTAAGTTCATCTAATTACAATGATCTATTTTATTTCTCACAATCATCTACCTTTTTAGGTCAAAAGTTTTTTTTTGTTTGTTTGTTTGTTTTTTCCCCATTATCCATAAATCTGGTAGATACTTTTCCCCATACTTATGTAGGTTTTTTTTTTTTATGATATTTAAATTTATAAATTGTGACCTTGTATTGATATATGGCATGAGATGTTGGTCTGTTCTTATTTTCTGCCAAATTGTTTTCCAGTTTTACCAACAATTTTTGTCAAATGATAAATTCTTGCTTCAAAAACTTAGGTTTTGAAGTTTATCAAACAGTAGATTACTATGGGAATTTACTATTGTGTACAGTGTAACTAATTTATTGCAATCATCCACCTCTCTATTTCTTAGCCAGCTTCATATAGTTTGCTTGACTACTACTGTAATATAATTTGAAATCTTGTATTGCTATACTTCCTTCAAATTTTGTTTTCATTGATTTTCTTGATATTGTTGACCTTCTATGCTTCCAGACAAATTACAAATTTGTTTTAATTGTACCAAATAATTCTTTGGTAGTTGATTGGTATGTCACTGAATAAGTAATTTAACTTAGGTAGACTCCTCAATTTTCTTATATTGGCTTTACCTATTTATGAGCAATTAATAATTCTTTAATTGTTTTGATTTGTCTTTATTTTTGCTAAGAGTAACCTAGTTTGAGACTTCTGGTCAAGATGGCAGAGAGGACACACACATCTGCCTAAGCTTTTCTTGATCTCAGAATACTTTTATTTCATGACAAAGCCTCGGTATTAGTGTTTGACTGAAAAAACCCACAAATACATTACCAACCAAAGATATCCTCAAAACTCACCAGAAGTTTTTGCTCACAGCCAGGCACGGTTAGATCAGGGGCAAACTGCAGGTAGGCAGGAATATCACAAAAGGCAGCTCACACTGAGCAGACCAGAGGGGGGTGGTGTGTGATCTCAGCCAGTAGAAAATCTAATGGGAGAACTTTATCATAGTGTGGCTACTTTGTCCTGGCAGCAAGTCAATAGATCAGCAGAGAAGCTGTAAACACAGAGGGTAAAGACTATAAACCCAAAAAGCTAGGGTCTCTCGGGACCTGGCCAACCCCACCCAGAGTATCTCAGCAGGTTCTTAGGGCCTCAGAGTCTCAGAGTGCAGATGCAGCACAGCCATTGCTGTCCTGCTAGTGCCTCACTGCTGCCCCCTGCAGTCTGTAGAGGAAGCCCAGTAACACCATCCAGCAGACTGTATTTGTTTTTTTTTAATACTTCGTTTTCTTTGATTCTTCTTTGACAAAAATGAGCAAAAAATTAAAGTGAGCTCTAACAATAGAGAGCTTTTATACAGATAGAGAGAAGACTTTAAACCCTGAGGAGACTAAAAACAGGCTGTCTCCAGATGAATCCCCAAAGGGGAATATAATCTGGTCCTCACCACACAAAACTCTCATAGAAAAAATTAAAAAGCCTCTTACAAGAGAGCTAAAAGAAAAATAAGAAAAGGAAAGGGAAGCTTATCAAGAGGGTCTGGATAAGTCATCCCACTCATTTAAAGATAGAGTGGATAAAGAAATCAAATCCTTGAAAAACAGAATTAGTGAATTAGAAAAGGTAAACAATTCCAAGGAAAACAGAATCAGTGAATTGGAAAAAGAAGATATCTCTCTAAAAAATAAAATTGGTGAAATGGAAAAAAAAATCCATAGAACAAAATAACTGACTTTAAAACTCAATTGGACAATTAGAAAAAGATATTTAAAAAGTAAATGAAAATAATTCATTAAAAATCAGAATTGAACACATGGAATTGAATGACTTGAGGAAACACCAAGAATCAGTCAAGCAAAACCAAAAAGATGACACAATAGAAAAAAAAAAAAAGTTAAATACCTTCTTGGGAAACAGCAGACCTGGAAAATAGATCCTGGAGAGACAATCTGAGGATTATTGAACTTCCTGAAAAATATGATGAAAAAAAGAGCCTGGACACTATTTTCCAGGAAATTATCAAAGAGATATGCCCAGATGTTTTAGAAACAGAGGGTAAAATAGACATTGAAAGAATTCATCAATCACCTTCTGAAAGGGATACTATAATCAAAACTCCAAGAAATATAGTGGCCAGATTCCAGAAATATCAAATGAAGGGAAAAAACAAAAACAAAAAACAAAACACTAGAAGCAGCTAGAAAAAACCAAACATAGGGGAGCCACAATAAGGATTACTCAAGATCTAGTAGCATCCACATTAAAGGATCAAAGAGCCTGGAATCTGATATTCTGAAAGGCTAAGGAAGTTGGTATGCAGTCAAGAATAACTTACCCAGACAAAATGAGCATTTGTTTTTCAGCGAAGAAGATGGACTTTTAATAAATTGGTGAATTTCATTTATTTCTGATGAAAAAACAGAACTAAACAAAAAGTATGATCTCCAAATATAGGACCCAAGAGAAACATAAAAAGGAAAAAAAAAAAAGAAATCTTGGGAACTATATCTATATTGCTGTTATAAATGAACATAAATAACACATGTATAATTTGTTTTAGAAACTAGAGATGGAAAATAAATGATACCAGAAAAAGGGTAAAGTAGGGTACTATATCTCATGAAGAGGCAAAGGAAACCTATTATATTTGAGGGAAATAAGGGAAGTGGATGAATATAGTGTGTATCTTACTGTCATCAGAATTGGCTTAAAGAGAAAAATATTAGACATATTCGAGTTACAGAGAAACCTCTCTTACCTCATTGAAAAGTAGGAGGGGAAAAGTGAAAGGGGAAAGAGTAAGCTAAGTGGAAAGGAATGCAGAAATTGTGAGGAAAAGAAGTAAGAAAGGGGAAGGAATTCTAAAGTGGGGGGAGGGATCATAAAAAAGAGGGCTGAGAGAAGCAAGCCATGTTCACAAGTTTAATACTAGGGAGGGATTAAAAGTGAAGGAAATGAGAAAAGCATAAGCAGTTGTTAACAAGATGGCAACAGAATTAGTAATTTTAACCATAAATGTGAATGAGGTAAACTCCCCATAAAACAGAATTGGATAGCAGACTGGATTAAAAACCAGAATCATACAATATGTTCTTTATAATAAACACACTTGAAGCAGGGTGATACATACAGTGTAAAGGTAAAAGGCTGGAGCAGAATCTACTATGCTTCAGGTGAAGCCAAAAAATCAGGGGTAGCCATCCTGATCTCAGATCAAGCAAAAGCAAAAATTGATCTAAATAAATGAGATAAGGAAGGGCACTATATCTTGCTAAAGGGTAGCATAGATAATGGAGCATATTGATATTGCTTCATTATCTATGCTACCCTTTAGCAAAATATATATGCACCAAGTACTGTAGCATCTATGTTCTTAAAAGAGAAATTAAAAGAGCTGCAACAAGAAATAGATAGCAAAGCTATAATAATGGGAGATCTCAACCTTGCACTCTCAGAATTAGATAAATCAAGCCACAAAATACTAAGAAAGAACTCGAAGATGTAAATAGAATATCTATAAAAGTTGGAAAACTAAATGAAGACAGAAAGGATTATACTTTCTATTCAGCAGTTCATGGAAGCTATACAATAATTGCCACATATTAGGATTTAAATCTTCAAATTCAAATTCAGAAATGCAGAATTATTCAATGCATCCATTTCAAATCACAATGCAATGAAAATTACATTCATTAAAATCAACCAAAAATTGGAAACTAAATAATCTCATACTAAAGAATGATTGGGTGAAAGAGCAAATCATAGCCAGAATTAATGACTTCACTCAATAAAATGACAATAATGACACGTCATCCCAAAATATATTAGATGCTGCCAAAGCGGTAATAACGGGAAATTTCAAATCTCTAGAAGTCTACTTGCTTAAAATAGAGAAGAGGAGGTCAATGAATTTAGCTTGCAAGTAAAAATGCTAAAAAAGGAATAAATTTAAAATCCCCACTCAAACACTAAGCTTGAAATTCTGAAAATAAAAGGAGAGATTAACAAAATTGAATGTAAAAAGAAATTCTATTGAATTAATTAATAAAACTAAGAGTTGGGTCTATGAAAAAACCAACAAAATAGATAAACCCCTAGTAAACATGATTTTAAAAAAAGGAAAGAGGAAAATCTAATTGTTAGTCTTTATTTTACTTTGCCCAACTTTATGCCAATAAATTTGATAATTTTAATGGAATGGAAGAATACCTTCCAAAATATAGACTGCCCAGATTAACAGAGGAAGAAGTAAATTGGTTAAACAGTACCATCTTAGAAAATAAAATAGAAAAAGGTATTAATCAATGCCCTAAGAAAAATCCCCATGATTAGATGGATTTACATGTGAATTATACCAAACATTTAAAGAACAATTGACTCCAGTGCTATATAAACTATTTGAAAAATTACGGAGTGAAAGAGTTCTACCAAATTCCACCTAAACCAGGTACGTTAAAAACAGAAAAAGAAAATTATAAACCAATCTCCCTAATGAATATTGATACTAAAATCTTAAATAAATTAAATATTAGTAAAAAAGATTACAGAAAATCATCCCCAGGGTAATACACAATGACCATATAGGATTTATACCAGGAATGCAGGGCTGGTTCAACATTAGGAAAACTATTAGAATAATTGAATATATCAATAACCAAATTAACAAAAAAATATATAGTCATCTCAATAGATGCAGAAAAAAGCATTTGTTAAAATGCAACATCCATTCCTAATAAAATTACTTGAGAGTATAGGAATTAATCGACTCTTCCTTAAAATAGTCAGGAGCATCTATTTAAAACTGTCAGTAAAGCTTCATCTGTAATGGGGATAAACTGGAACCATTCCCCATAAGATCAGGAGCGAACAAGGTTGTTCACTATCACCATTATTATTCAATATTGTATTAGAAACTCTAGATTCGGCAATAAGAGTTGGGAAAGAGATTAAAGGAATTATAATAGGTAATGAGAAAACCAAATTATCACTCTTTGCAAATGATATGATGGTATACTTAGAGAACACCAGAGATTCAACTAAAAAAGGTATTAGAAATAATTTACAACTTTAGCAAAATTACAGGAAACAAAATAAATCCACAAAAATCCTCAGCATTTTTATACATCACCAAAAAAATCCAAGCAAATATAATAAAGATGACAATACTACCTGAACTAATCTATGTATTTAGTGCTATGCCACTCAGACTACCAAGAAACTATTTTAATAACCTAGAAAAAAAAAATAACAAAATTCATATGGAAGAACAAAAGGTCAAGAATTTCAAGGGAAATAATGAAGAAAAACTAATGAAGGTGGCCTAGTTATACCTGATTTAAAACTATATTATAAAGCATAAGTCACCAAATAGATTAGTTGATTAGTGGAATAGGTTAGGTTCATAGGATAAAATAGTTAATATCTATAGCAATCTAGTGTTTTAGAAATCCAAAGATCCCAACTTTTTGGATAAGAAATCACTATTTGACAAAAACTGCTGGGAATTTTAAATAAATTAAAAGTATATTTAAATATATTAAATGTATACCATATGTATTTAATATATTTAAATATATTAAAATTATCCAATATTAAAAATTTTATTCTGTTTTTTTGTTCATCTTTTACCAAGAAAGGGAAAAAGAAAAGGAAGAATATAAATCAGTAATGAACAAGAAGTGGGAGGAAATTACTTGTTTATATTACTGGATTATGAAAGAAAAAGTAATAATACTCATTGTTTGAATAGCATCTATTTATAAGAAGCTTATGATGTAGGTGCTATTATTATACCTGCTTTAAAATAGAAAAAACTGAAATCAAGCTATTTGTTCAAGATCATAGAGTTAATATTTTCTGAAGCAAAATGTAAATTCATATCTTACTACAGCTCTTCAACTGAATTACCTACTTGTCTCTCGAGTATAAAGTGTTTTGCATGTACAAACCTGGATGAGATGGTAGATACTAATCCTATTTTATCTGTACCTGATAAAATACACATTCACATATAAAGTCTAGTGTCTATATTAAAATATTTTTTTCTTCTCAAAAAAGTGACAGATAGATATAAGCAAAGGAATGAGCAGGTAAAGAAAGGAAAGACATTAGTGGGAGGAAGGTAAATAGTTGCAAGAAAGGTCAACTTTATCTTCAAAGAACTGATTAAAAGAAGAGAAAGAAAGTCAAAAATAAACATACCGTGATCTGGGTTTTATAAAGCATGTAGAGAAGAGAAGACTTTTTTGAATTATATTTTTCTGGTAGTTATGTGTCTTCTCCTTTGTAAAGAGCAGAGAAGGAAAAATGAAGAAATATAAACATTATAAAACAGAGAAATATTCAGTTAATATTAGAGGTGGATTTGAATAAGGATAATGTATCAATAAATGAAGAAAAGTAGAAGAATAGACTAGCAAACATAACCAATCGAGTAATATATATACATATTACCTTATTTAAATATACTCAAGATGGATTTATAACTGAATTATATCAAGCACGAAAAGGAAAAAATTATATACTTTCCCAAAACTAGAAAAAGATAATTTTGTTCTGAACACCTTCAATAAAATTTCATGCTTTCTAAGACAAGTAGAGATTAAAACAAACACTGATATTTTTAACAAATAAAGAGAAAAATTGAAGAAAATATTAGCATATTTCAAAATATTTTAAAATATTATAAACTTTATGGCCAGAGTGGATTTATGCTGGAAATTTTGAATTAGTTTTAAATATGGAGGACAAGAAATTAATATATTATATTAATATGAAATGATAAAAAGAAAATTATTTTATGAAGAAATATGAAGACATTATGACAAAATTATCCTTATGTTAACCATGTTTAAACATATAAAAATAAATGTCCATTTTCATTACTATTGTTTGACATAGTTCTAGAATGGCTATCTATGACACTAAAACAAAAAGAAATTAAGAAAATAAGTAAAGCAAAATGATAACATTTTATAAGTGAATAGACAGAAGTAATTGCAATAATTCATTGATTCAGTAAACTATCAGGATATAAAAATAAACTCATCAGTCAGCCTTGCAACAAAGTATAGAAAAAGAATTATAAAAAAGAAATTCTATTCAAATTATAGAATTTATGAAAATCTACACATTTACTTTATTAAGAAATATAGGAATTATGTGAATAAACACAAAGTGATATTTATTAGACAGTCATTAGAGATAATGTTAAAAGTTCACGATTAGACCATGCCAGTATAACAAAAAAGACATTCTAAAAAGTTATATATTTCTTGTCATCAGTCAATTTACCAAAGGTCACTTTTAGAACTAGGGAAAAAAAGAACTCATTTGGAAAAATATAGGGTCAAAAGATTTCCACCCCAAAATGGGAAAAATAGTGGAAGTAACTCTAATAGATATTAAATTTTATTATGAAGTAGTAACCATCAAAACTACCTTTTATTGATTAAAAAAATTACTGAGCAGAATATAATTTTTACCTAAGACCCACAAAAAAGCATGCATAGCATAGTGTTCATTACACTGCAAAACAGGTGTTTTCAATGCTACTGGGAAATATTTGATGTCTCTCCTTAGAAATATTTGAAAATAACCACTCCTTTTCTTCATGTTCTTTCTTGTGAAAAATGCTAAAAGCAAATACTGTTGTGTAATGATTCTGAAATGTTTTTGCTCTTTATGTTAAATATTATGTGAACATATGTTCATTATATTTTTCATTTATTAGATCTATGCCATCAAATTTAAAAGAATAAATTTCAGCCAGCATATACAATGTTTAATACATTTTTATGACTTTGTAAGAATATAAGTATTTTTTGGTTCTCCTATTTTGATTTGTCTAAGCAAAACTGTGATTGAGAAAAATGAAAGTTTTTTTTTTTTCTGCATAGAAACTATAATTAGATTGTGATTAAGAAATTCATTTGAGTTCTTTTCTAATTAAACTACCAATAACAATATCCATAGAGCTAGAAAATAACACTATAATTTTCAAAAATGTTCAAAAATATCAAGAAAATTCCCCCCAAATTAAAAAGAAGTAGTCTAATTATACCAGATTTAAAACTACATTATAAAGCAGGAGACATCAAAATCATTTGGTACTGGCAAAGAAATTAAATGGTGAATCAACTGAATAGGTTAGATACAAGAGACAGCAATCAATGACTGTGCAATCTTCTGTTTGATAAATTCAAAGACTACATCTTCTGGGATAAGAACTCACTTTTTGAGGGGGAGGAAAATGGCTAAGAAAACTGGACAATAGTATGGAAAAAAATAAGGATAGACCAAAATCTAGCACAATATATCAAGATAAGTTCAAAGTAAAGACATGATATTCACCTATAGAGTGATATTACAAGGTAATTAGGAAAATGAGAAATAGTTTATCAGTTAGATCTATGTGAAAAATAATTTATTACAAAACAATAAATATAAAGCATTATGAAATATAAAATGGATTTCAATTATATTAAATTTAAAAGTTTCTTCACAAAACCAATACAACCAAGATTAGAAAGGAAGCAGAAAGAAGGAAAACATTTTTTACAGCCAGTGTTTCTGATAAAGGTTTCATTTCTTCAATATATAGCGAACTCAGTCAAATTTATAAGAATACATGTCATTTCTCATTTCATAAATGGTCAAAGAATATGAAAAAGCAATTTTCAAAAGAAGAAATTACAGCTATATATAGTTACATTAAACAAATTCTCTAAATCTATTATAGAAATTCAAATTAAAACAATTCTGATTGGCTAATATAACCAGAATAAGAAAATGATGAATATTGGAGGAAATGTGGGAAAACTGGAGCACTAATACAATGTTAGTGGATTTGTGAGCTGATCCAATGATTCTGGAGAGGTATTTGGAGCTATGCTAAAAAGGCTATAAAATAGTTCATACTATTTATCAATCTACTTCTAGATATATCAGTCTACTTCTATGTTAGTATTCTAAAGAGATCATCAAACAAAAAGGGAAATAATACATGTGTATAAAAATGAAGTGATTATTTTCTATTTTTTTTATTTACTTATTTTATCTATCTATCTATCTATTTATCTATCTATCTACCTATTTGTTTATTAGTTTGTTTGTTTGCTTGTTTATTCATTTATTTATTTATTTTTTCTTATTTATTTATTTATTTGTTTGTTTGTTTATTTATTCGTTTGGTGAAATTGACCATTGAGGAGTTCCCCTCGATTTAGAAATGGCTGAAGAAGGTGTGGTGTGTGAATGTGATGTAAATACATTCATGCTATAAGAAATGATAAGCAGGCAGCTATCAAAAAAACCTCCAGAAAAAAAAAAATTAAAAATTACGGGAACTGATCTAAATGAAGTGAGCAAATCTGAGAGAGAATTGTATACAAAAACATCGAGATTTTATGATAATTAGCTATGATACACTTAATTTTTTTTCAGCAATCCAACAATCCAACACAATTCCAAAAGACTTGTGATGGAAAATGCTATCCACATCCAGAGAAAGAACTATGGAGTCTAAACTGCAGATTGAAGCATACTATTTTCAGTTTTTTCTTTTTTTGTTATTTTTTTTCTTTCTTGTGGTTTTTGTCTTTGTTCTTATTTTTCTTCCACAACATGACTAATATGTAAATATGTTTAAAAAGATTGACATGAATAAACTTTATTGGATTGCTTGTTGTTTTGGGGAGGAAAAAATAAAGGGAAGAAGGAGAAAATATTAGAATTCAAAATCTTATAAAATGAATATTGAAATCTATCTTTATATGTAAAGAAAAATACTATTAAGTTCAAAAATATATATTTTTAAAAGAAATTCACTTATGTGAATACTATAGCTTTCTCTGAAATATAATAGGGGCTAATTATTTATATATTATGAATTTAATTTTTGCCTAATAATTTGTTTATAAATATGGAAGCATCTTTGGTGCCATAAACTTGAATGAGTTATTATCACTCTGTGTGTGTGTGTGTGTGTGTGTGTGTGTGTGTATGTCTGTGTGTGTGTGTGTGTTTTAACTAAAGCAACTATATAGCTCAGTCATCCTAGACTGCCTGGAGTGAACTTATACCAAGATATAATCAAAATCCTATTGAATAAGTAAGCATGGATGGGATATAATCTCTATCTCTAGGTGGTATGTTCCTATCAATAAAATCACAGAATTGCTGCAGTGTTTCATTATTTCTGGGTAAAATAATATGTTTTATATGTGATAATTTTTTATTAAATGATTATGTAGTTTATTTTTGAGACAAATAAGTTTAAATAATGTGGATGCCAAGCAGTTTATAAAACTTTGACTATGCATAAAAACTATCGCTATTATTAAGGGAATGAGCTTCAACTAATGCAGAAAACACTTATCTGTTTATTATAGTTTTTGCCTTTGACCAAACAACTAGAAGCTGAATGTACTATATTTATACCACACTCTAAAAGCCTAAACTATTGCTACTTACAATAAGGCAAATCTAATTATCCTCCTTTCTTTTCTCTACATATTTTTTTTTTGTACTTGTCACATGACATTTCAAAATATTGCCTTTTTTGCCTATCTGATGAAAGCAAAACTTGTGAAATACTTTTTTGTTTCATTAAATGAACTTTCTTACACAAATACTCTGCAGTGATTATGCCAAGCATAAATGTAAGAAAAGAGAAAGAAAGGCTAGAATTACATAAGAAGATGATGTTATCTTTAAGTCAAGGGTTCACATGAAACAGAGCAGAAAAAAATATTCAGCTATAAATAGATCTTTATATTGTAGTCAAAAAACTTTTTTCTAGTGAAGCCAATTGTTATTTTGCAGATAATACATTACATTAAGGAAATTATTATATGTTATATACTGGCAGCTTGTGTTGATGCTAATAACTTGGTGATAGTTAAAGGAAATATGAAAGAAAAAATTGCATTTCCTTCAGGCTAAAGAAATTAGAATAAAAAGTTATGCTGATCTAAAGTCAAACATTTCAAATTATAAAAATACTAAAAGAAAATGAGAAAGACAATAAGCATATTCATTTATACGATATAATGAGCACATGTGCAAAATTATTATTTAATTTTCTCACATTAAGCAGTTTAAAATACTCAGTACTCATGTAGACATGTGTAAAAACAATAAAACAAATGATCTTTTCCCAGTTGCATACATATTGTAGTCTATTAATGAATATAATGTCAGCAGACATTCATTTAAGAAGGGTACTGCTGAGGAAAAATGAATTAAGCATTCATTCAAAAATGAATTGCCCTTTGATCAACCTAACATTGAGCCTTTGTATATTTAAACAGCCTGGTCCTCAGACAATAAGTATGTACTCTATTTCTTGGCCCATTTTTAAAAGTTTTTTTTTTGTTTGTTTCTTTCTTTTCAGTTATTAGGACTCCTCAAGACTTATTTTCTAGTGGTGTATCATTTGAGAATGCAAGATCATTTCAAAGCTATGAAGAGGTATCAGAATAAAATTTTAAGGTATATGTGCAGCAAAGTGATTCAGTGGATAGAGTACTGCTCCTGGATAAAAGCAACTATGGATTCAAAAGGTAGATCAAAGCATAGTATTTTCACTTTTTTAAAATTTTGTTTTCCTTCTTGTGATTTACCCGTTTTTATTTCTTTTGTTTTGTTTTGTTTTGTTTCTGATTCTTCTTTCATAACATGACTAATATGGAAATATGTTTAATAAGATTATACATGTATAACCTATATCAGATTGCTTACTGTTTATGGAAAGGGGGGGGAAGGAAGAGGGGAGAAAAAAGTGAATGTTGGAAACTGAGGAAGAAAATGCTATTCAAAAATGAGTAACAATTATTATTAAAGCAGTGAAAACTAGATTTAAAGACACTTCTGTTAAATAATAGGATTATGTCCTTAAACCAGACATAAGATTTCTCCCCTGAGACCCACTTTGCCTGAAAGAATACTGGGTGGGAAAATTTTAGCAGCTGGCATGATAATGAGTCCACTTCACTGCAAATGAGTTCATTATTATTCTTTTCCTGCAGTCTTGTAATTCACAGTTACATGGCATCTATACATAAATAAAAATAGATATTATATATAGCTTAACACTGGCAATCAACAAGAACAACATTTACAAACAGAAAGGACAGTTTGGGAACACTATGCAAATATGGATAAGCTGATAAAGGAAAAAAGAAACCTTAGAAAGAAATCCAAACAAACTTTACATGGTGGTTTCCATTTAGGGTCTAAGCATTTCTGTTTATGAAAAAAGCAGGCAAATTCTCTAGCAATTTTTAAGGCAAAGAACATTGGAAATGGAATGTAGATTAGTCAAAAGATGTTAGAAGGAATGTAAAATTAGTTAAATGTAACGAGCTGTCGTCTCCAGAAGCTGCTGGATCGCTCTCTGGGAAGAGATCTGCTGTGTCTACTCAAATCTCTCAGACAGATTCTTCTTCCTGTAGTGAACCGTTGTCTCCAGGCAGTTGCTGTTAACTCTTGTCCTTAGAAGTGACTTCCCTTCCTGCAGAGAGCCCCGTCAGGCCTGATGTAATGCAGAGAGTCTTCTTCTTTCTCTGAGAGTCCTCTCTTTTATTCTCCCAGAGAATGGGCGTGGGATAATGCAAGGGCTTCTGGGAAGAACCACCCCAGCCAATGAGCTTGCCCCCTCTATCAAGTCAACCTGAGTTCTCACCTTGTAATTGTCCAGAAAACCTGAATTCTCACCTTGTCACCATCCAGACAACCTGAGTTCTCACTTAGTAATCCTAAAATCTCCCCCTTTCTTTTGATTTAGAACATAGGACAGTCATGACCTTGAAACATAAATCCATCAATATGGGAAGTATTACAGATAATTACATAAATGACCTTGAAACATAAATCCATCAATATGGGAAGTATTACAGATAATTACATGAATTACATAAGCACATAGTAACATAGTAACATAACACATGCTAGAAGTATATAACATAATCATAAATTGAAAATTTATAAATGTCCATAAGTCCATTGTCCATTAGTCTCATCTTGTGTGAGGAAGTCCAATGATTCCTGCTGGTTTTTAAAGTTCTTTAACAGTCTTCTTATTATCCATGCTCTTTCAGTGTCAGATGTTTCTTAGATCTTCTCCTTTATTTTGAGGTCTTTCTCTTTTTCTGTCTCTCTCTGGTGGACAAGGCGAATATGACTCGTTGGCACCCATCTGATTCCTTCTCCTGCTGAAGAAATACAAGAAAACCCTCTCCCCCAGGCAGTTAACCTATCTGGTCCCTTCCATTCACCACTTTCTGGATCTCTCCACATCACCTGGCGATTACATCGGAATTGTTTGCACTGGACACAGCCCTGTTGGTTTAAAAGGCCTGTATTCTCCCCAAGTGTAATCCATTTTTGCAATCTGATTGCCTTTTGGCTGACTGATTGGGTAATCCCTTTCTGCCATGTGATTGCTTTTCTGCTGGTTGATTAAATCAGAGTCCTGGACTTCTAAAGATTCTTTGGGTGTAACATCAGCTGCCATCATGCCCCAAGTCTTTTTTGCCTGGGGCCCTGGACCTGGGCCCCTCATCCCATTTCCCTGAATTATTCTACACTCTGATGCCCAATGGAGTCCTCTGTTGCATTTTGGACATGGGGTTTTAGGTCTTCTTTCACCCTGTCTTCTCACTGTATCTCCATACCTACACTGAGCTCTTAGATGCCCAATTTTTCCACATTGAAAACATCGCCGAGTTTCTCTAGAAGTCCCTTGCCAGGAGGGACCCTGTCTTTCCACGTTCATCATTGTCCGGGTGTAAAAAGCATTTGTTCCCACTGTAGCACAGCATCTTATGATCTCCTCTAAAGGAGCATCTTTGTCTAATCCCCATATAATTCTTTTGCAAATCTCATTGGCATTTTCCTTAGCCAGATGTCTGGTCATTATTTCTGTAGCTGAATTTTCTCCAATAGTTCTTTTGACAGCAGTTTGCAAACGTCCCACAAAATCTGCAAAAGGTTCATTGGGACCTTGCTGTATTTTAGTGAAAGCCTCTCCACGATCTTTCTGTCCAGGAAGGACACCCCAAGCTTTTATTGCAGCCTTAGCAATTTGTTCATATATTGTCATGGTATAATTAATCTGTTCCGAATTCTCTCCATACTGACCTTCACCAGCTAAGTGCTCAAAAGTGAATTGTGTGTTAACTCCTATTTCCAAATTGCACCTGACTTGAATTTTACATAATTCATGAAATTCCGCAAGCCATAATAAATTTTCTCCAGGTTCCAGACATGTCCTTGCTATGGATTTCCAATCATTCGGGGTTAGGACTTCATAAGACAAACCATCTAGTAACATTTTAACATAAGCTGATGTAGCCCCATAAAGGGTACAACCTTTTTTCAAATCCTTAATTTTATTCAAATCTAAAGGTGCATATCTTCTCCTTTTATGGCCTACAGAGTCAATCTCTTCAATCACAGGATATGCATGTATAAAATCACTTATATCCTGTCCTTCTCTCTTAGCTTTAACCAATGCTTTTTCTAATCTTGTCATAGGCTTAGACTGCTTCACAGGCAATTCTGTTTGTGTTTCTGCCTCTTCCTCTCCTCCTTCTTGCTCCACCCCTGAAGGGTTAATTGAGGGAGGAGATGGGAGGTGCTCCTGTTGCTGTTGCTCAGAATTGTACTTAACTTCATTGTTATCTGATTCATCCTTTTCATCTAGTTTAGTTGACACCTCCCCATTTTGCTCCTTCATCTCTTCCTTTAGAATAACATTTTTTAAAGCCATTTGGATTAAATTGTAGGTATGAATTGTATCTTTGGAAACTGAGTTTGGTCTGGAACCAAAGGGTAAAATGTCACAAAGGTAATTGTACTGTTCACCTAATTGCTCTCCTACTAATTTCCACTCATCTGGATCCAATTCTTCTTCCAGAGAAAAAGAAGGACATATGACCTTCACAGTTCTTAAAAGTTCAGTAATCTCCTCTAAAATTATAATCAATCCTTGGCTTTTCATAACCTTGATGATGCTCTCTAAACATTTTCCTTGAACAGAAGGTGTTTGCCCCATTTCACTATAAGAGATTCCTGGTTTAGCCCTTAACAAGTTCCTTATTTATCTATTAGCACACTCACTTAATCTTTAACAAAGTTTCCTTGTTACTCACGGTTCTGGGTCAGAGAGACTGAGATCTAGATCAGAAGCTTTTCCACTGGAATCAGGACTGTGTCTGTCCCTGTTCGGGCGCCAAATTGCGAAGGTCTGGTCTAGCTCCTCTTGTCAGGATAAGCAAAAGTCCTTGCCCCACGTGTGGACGCCAAATGTAGCGAGCTGTCGTCTCCAGAAGCTGCTGAATCGCTCTCTGGGAAGAGATCTGCTGTGTCTACTCAAATCTCTCAGACAGATTCTTCTTCCTGTAGTGAACTGTTGTCTCCAGGCAGTTGCTGTTAACTCTTGTCCTTAGAAGTGACTTCCCTTCCTGCAGAGAGCCCCGTCAGGCCTGATGTAATGCAGAGAGTCTTCTTCTTTCTCTGAGAGTCCTCTCTTTTATTCTCCCAGAGAATGGGCGTGGGATAATGCAAGGGCTTCTGGGAAGAACCACCCCAGCCAATGAGCTTGCCCCCTCTATCAAGTCAACCTGAGTTCTCAGCTTGTAATTGTCCAGAAAACCTGAATTCTCACCTTGTCACCATCCAGACAACCTGAGTTCTCACTTAGTAATCCTAACAGTTAAATCTCTTTACTCATCATTAATGGTAGGTTATCAATATGTTGGGCTAGATGGCTTCCAATATCTCTTCTAACTCTACATTTCTGTGTTATCATGATTCTGTGGATGAGGATTTTTAAAAGAGTATTTTATTTGATCAATTTTTAAATATATTTCAAGGGAACTTCTATGAAGTAAAACTGGAAAGTTAGATAATTATCTATAAAGGTGTATAAATATTGGTCTGCCAATATTGTAGGTTGAATGTTTTTGAGAAGGAAAGCATCAAATTGATTTAATTTATTTTTTTCTTAAAATGCCACTAATAGAAATAATTTACAGTGTTTTATTATTTTCAAATTACTTTCTACTCAGTAAAAACAATATCAATGTTTATTACTTTACCCTGTTCTCTTACCTCCCCATCTCCTAATGTAGTCTATAGTAATTAAAGAAAAAAAAATTACAGTGAATATTGTACAGATAATTGAAGTTATCTCATGATTGGTTCCAGAAGGCAGAAATTGGAAGTGTTGGTAGAAGGAAAGACAAGTAGGACAGTGGGAGGTGGGGAAGGCAACCATAATTTTGTTCAGGAGTGTTGGAACCCAAAAATATATTGAGCTTACAAGCCTGTGATGTGAGATTAGGCCATGTTCAAATCAAGAAGCAAAGATTTTATTATGCTGCTAACAGTGAGCTAATCTCCCTGTGGGGTTTTACCAAAGAAGGGGGTTCCAGATAGGTTTTTTAAGATATTTTTATTATAGCTTTTTATTTACAAGATATATGCATGGGTAATTTTTCAGCATTGATCATTGCAAAACCTTTAGTTCCAATTTTTTCCCTCCTTCTAACCCCCCCAGATGGCAGGTTAAGCAATGCATGTAAAATATGTTAATATATAAGTAAAATACAATATATGTATACATGTCCAAAAAGTTATTTTGCTGTACAGAAAGAATAAGTACCTTTGAAATAGTGTACAATTAACCTGTGAAGAAAATGAAAAATGCAGGCAGTCAAAAATAGAGGGATTGGGAATTCTATATAGTGGTTCATAGTCATCTCCCAGAGTTCTTTTGCTGGGTGTAGCTGGTCCACTTCATTACTGCTTTATTGGAAATGATTTGGTTCATCTCATTGTTGAAGAGGACCACATTCATCAGAATTGATCATCATATAGTATTGTTGTTGAAATATATAATGACTTCCTAGCACCTGCTCATTTCACTCAGCATCAGTTCATGCAAGTCTCTCCAGGCCTTTCTGAAATCATCCTGGTGGTCATTTCTTACAGAACAATAATATTCCATAATATTCATATACCACAATTTATTCAGCCAATCTCCAATTGATGGGCATCCATGTACTTTCCAGTTTCTGGCCACCACAAAGAGGGCTGCCACAAACATTCTTGCACATACAGGTCCCTTTCCCTTCTTTAAAATCTCTTTGGGATATAATTCCAGGAGTAATACTGCTGGGTCAAAGTGAATGTACAGTTTGTTAACTTTTTGAGCATAGTTCCAAATCGCTCTCCAGAATAGCTGGATGTATTCAAGATTCCGCCAACAATGCATTAGTGTCCCAGTTTTCCCACATCCCCTCCAAAATTCTGCATTATCTTTCCCTGTCATTCTAGACAATCTGACAGGTATGTACTGGTATCTCAGAGTTGTCTTAATTTCCACTTCTCTGATTAATAATGACTTGGAGCACTTCTTCCTATGGCTAGAAACAGTTTCAATTTCTTTGTCTGTTCAAATCCTTTGATCATTTATCAATTGTAGAATGGCTTGACTTCTGATAAATTAGAGTAAATTCTCTATATATTTTGGAAATGAGGCCTTTATCAGAACCTTTGACTATTAAAAATGTTTTTCCAGTTTATTGTATCCCTTCTAATCTTGTCTGTATTAGTTTTGTTTGCACAAAAACTTTTCAATTTGATATAATCAAAACTTCCTATTTTGTGGTCAATAATGATCTCTACTTCTTTTTTGGTCATAAATTCCTTCCTCTTCCACCAGTCTGAGAGGTAAACTATTCTATGTTCTTCTAATTTATTTATAATCTCATTCTTTATGCCTAGATCATAAACCCATTTTGATCTTATCTTTGTGTACAGTGTTAAGTATGGATCAATGCCTACTTGCAGCCATACTAATTTCCAATTATCCCAGCAGTTTTTATCAAACAGTGAGTTCTTATCCCAAAAGCTAGAGTGTTTGGGTTTGATGCACACTAGATTATTAAAGTCATCGACTGTTTTGGCTTTTGAACCTAACTTATTCGACTGATCCACTAGTCTATTTCTTAGCCAATACCAAATGCTTTTGGTAACCTCTACTTTATAATGTAATTTTAGATCTGGTACAGCTAGGCCACCTTCATTTGATTTTTTTTTCTCATTAGTTCCCTTGAAATTCCTGACCTTTTGTTTTTTCATATGAACTTTGTTGTTATTTTTTTCTAGATTATTAAAATAAGTTTTGGGAGTCTAATTGGTATAGCGCTAAATAAATAGATTAGTTTAGGTAGTATTGCGATCTTTATTATATTTGCTTGCCCATCCAAAAGCATTTAATATTTTTCCAATTGCTTAGATCTGACTAGTTGGTATGGAAAATGTTTTGTTTTGTTCATATAGTTTCTGATTTTCCCTTGGCAGATAGATTCCTAAATATTTTATTTTATCAGTAGTTACTTTATATGGAATTTCTCTTTGTAAATTTAACTGTTGTATTTTATTAGTGATATATAAGAATTCCGATGAGTTGTGTGGGTTTATTTTGTATCCTGCAACTTTGCTAAGGGTGTAGATTATTTCTAATAGATTTTTTGTATAATGTCTGGGGTTCTCTAACTATACTATTATATCATCAGCAAAGAGTGATAATTTGGTTTCCTCATTACTTATTCTAATTCCTTTAATATCTTTCTCGACTCTTATTGCCAAAGCTAGCATTTCTAATACAATATTGAATAGTAATGGTGATAGTAGGTAAAGTTGTTTCACTCCTGATCTTATGGGGAATGGTTCCAGTTTATCCTCATTACATATGATGCTTACTGATGGTTTTTAATAGATGCTACTGATTAATTTAAGGGAAAATCCATTTGTTCCTTTATTTTCAAGTGTTTTTAATAGGAATGGATGTTGGATTTTATTAAATGATTTTTCTGAATCTATTGAGATGATCATATGGTTTTTATTAATTTTGTTATTAAAATGGTAAATTATACTAATAGTTTTCCTAATATGGAACCAGCCCTGTATTACTGGTATAAGTTCTATTTGATCATGGTGAACTATCCTGGAGATTATTTTCTGTAGTCTTTTTGCTAATATCTTATTTAATATTTTAGCATCAATATTCATGAGGGAGATTATTCTGTAATTTTCCTTCTCTGTTTTCAACCTACCTGGTTTAGGTATTAGTACCATATCTGTGTCATAAAAGGGATTTGGTAGGACTCCTTTATTCCCTATTTTTTTCAAATAGTTTATGGAGCATTGGGGCTAATTGTTCTTTAAATGTTTGGTAGAATTCACATGTAAATACATCTGGTTCTGGGTATTTTTTCTTAGGGAGTTGATTAATAGCTTGTTCTAATTATTTTTCTGAAATGGGACTATTTAAGCAATTTACTTCCTCCTCTGTTAATCTGAGAAGCCTATACGTTTGGAGGTAGTCATCCATTTCACTTAGGTTATCAAATTTATTGACATAAAGTTGGGCAAAGTAACTTCTTATTATTGCTCTAATTTCCTCTTCAATTTGATTTTCCTTTTTGCTTTTTCTACTCAAATTTACCAAGGATTTATCTATTTCGTTATTTTTTTCATAAAACCAACTCTATGTTTTATTTATTAATTCATTTTTGTTTTGTTTTGTTTTGTTTTTGCTTTCAATTTTATTAACCTCTCCTTTTATTTTTAGAATTTCAAGTTTAATGTTTGATTGGGGTTTTTTAATTTGCTCTTTTTTCTAGCTTTTTTAGTTGCAAACTTAAGTCATTGATTTTCTCTTTCTCTATTTTATACAAGTAAGCCTCTAGAGATATAAAATTTCCCCTTATTACTGCCTTGGCTGAATCCCACACCTTTTGGTATGAAGTCATTATTGTCATTTTTGGGGGGTGAAATTTGCTGTTTCACCCAATCATTCTTTAAGATGAGATTGTTTAATTTCCAATTACTTTTTGGTCTATTAACCCCTAACTTTTTCTTGAATTTAGTTTCTATTGCATTGTGGTCTGAAAAGAAAGCGTTTACTATTTCTGCCTTCCTGCATTTAATTTTGAGATCTTTATGTCCTAATACATGGTAAAATTTTGTATAGGTTCCATCAACAGCTGAGAAGAAAGTATACTCTTTTCTGTCACCATTCAGTTTTCTCCAAAGATCTATCATACCTAATTTTTCTAATATTCTATTTACCACTTTAATTTCTTTCTTATTTGTTTTATGGTTTGATTTATCCAATTCAGAGAGTGCAAGGTTGAGATCTCCCACTATTATAGTTTTGCTGTCCATTTCTTCTTGCAACTCTATTAACTTCTCCTTTAGGAAGTTAGATGTTATATGCTGTTTAGCATATATGTTTAGTACTGATACTGCTTCACTATCTACACTACCCTTTAGCAAGATATAGTTTCCTTACTTATTGCTTTTAATTAGATCAATTTTTGCTTGATCTAAGATAAGGATGGCTACCTCTGTTTTTTTTTATTTCACCTGAAGAATAATAGATTCTGGTCCAGCCTTTACCTTTACTCTGTATGTATTTCCCTGCTTTAAATGTACTTCCTGTAAACAGCATATTGTAGGATTTTGACTTTTGATCTAGTCTGCTATCTGCCTCCATTTAATGGGAGAGTTCATCCCATCACATTTACAATTAAAATGACTAATTCTGTATTTCCTGCCATCATAATATGCCCTGATTATGCTTTTTTCCCTTACCCTCATTGAACCCCTTCCCAGATTATGCTTTTCTTTTTCTTGCCCTCCCCCCATTACTCCCTTTCTCAGTATTAAAATTATGGACACCACTTGCGTCAAGCAGCTCTCCCTCTTTAGGATCCCTCCCACACCCTTTGAATCCCTTCTCCCTTTTTGTCCCCTTCCCTTTTTCTGCTTCTCTTGAGTCCTATGGTTGGAGATCAAATTTTTTGATTAGTTCTGTTTTTTTTTTTTTTTTTTTTTTTTTTTTTTTTCCCCTTAGAAATAAATAGAATTCATCTGTTTCATTAAATGTCCATCTTCTTCCATGAAAGAAAATGCTCAGCTTAACTGGATAGTTTATTCTTGGCTGCATTCCAAGTTCTTTTGCCTTTTGAAATATCAGATTTCAGGCCCTTTGATCTTTTAATGTGGAAACAGCTAGATCTTGAGTGATCCTTATTGTGGCACTTCTGTATTTGTTTTTGTTTGTTTGTTTGTTTGTTTGTTTGTTTTTGTCTGCTTGTAATATTTTTCCCTTAGTCTGCCAGTTCTGAAATTTAGCCACAATATTCCTTGGAGTTTTTAATTTTCCCTGACCGCTCCCACAGCTTGGCCAATCTTTGCAGCCTATTTGCAGGACAGCTACTGTTCATATATCTATCCCTGCTCTGTAGAGGAAGCTGGTAACCTCCTTGCCCTGAAGGCAGACCCTACAGGCTTTTAAAAAAATCAAAATGACCATTGATAGCTTCTATATAGAAAGAGAGAAGGTTTTCAACCCCCAGGAGACTAATAGCAGACAGTCTCCAGACAAAACCCCAAAGGAGGATGTAACCTGGTCCGCATCACAAAAGGCTCTCTTAGAAGAAACTATAAAAAAATCTTAAAAGAGAGCTAGAAGAAAAATGGGGAAAGGAAAGAGAAGCTATAAAAGAGAGTAACAACTGGGAAAAGCTCCACCCCAGAAGAGATCTGACTCAGGTCTGAATAGCAGGTCCTGAGCTGCAGAAATGCCCTGCAAGGAACCCAGTTATGAGGATTAGCAACTGCTTTGGGGCTAGAGGCTGAGCAGTGAAAATGTCACTGTCCCCTTCCCCCTCAAATGCCTGCTTTGGATATTAGCAGTTGCCCTATCCCTCACAATACAGGAAGTGTCTCTGCCTAGGGAGACAGGGAAATTCTATTGCTCTAGGCTGAGCCCCCCATTGTGCAGATTAGAGACTGCCCTGGGCTGCACCCTCCCCCCCTGAGGTGTGGATTTGTGACTGCCCCTGTGAAAGCCCCTGCTGCAGAATACCACTGAAGAGCTGTGTTGTGGGCTGTGCTAGTTCATTCACTTCCAGTTTTGGGTGGGCATAGCCAGATCCTGTTAGGTTCTGGCATTTTTTAGAGTAACCTCTACCTTTGGCTTAATTTCTCTGCTGATCTACTGCTTTGCAACCAAATCAGAACAGCCCAATCTATGGTAGAGTCATCTCTGTAAATTTTACAATCATGGAAATCACCCTCCCTCCCAGTCTGCTCCAGATGCTAGCCTCTGGTTCTATCCCAGTTTGTGCTGGTCTGCTGTCATCCACTCAAGACAAACCTTTTGTGGCCATCTTCCAGATTATCTTTGGCTAGTGAGTTGTTGCACTACCAATCTTTGTAAATTTTACCAGTCAAGTATTATTTTTGAGTCTGATTTTAATAATTAGTAATGAGGGTATGAGAGAAGCTCATAAAGTCATGTGTAGCTTCTCTGCCATCTTGACTCCCCCCCCATAGGTTTTTAAATAATAGAAAAATACCTTAGGGGTTGGAATGATTCTGATTGAATGTACAGTGTCATAGTATGGTGATTTTGTCAATACAAAGAATTTGGATAGGAATTCAACCAGGGGCCTCAATCAAGGGAGGGATTTAAATAAAAGTCCACTTAATGATGACAAAAGGCCTAATTAAGATTAAGATTGCCCCTGAAAGTACCTTCATTTTTTGATTGTTTACAATATTTCATGCCCTGTCTTATCAATGCCCATATAACTACCAAGGATCAAGGATTTCATCAGTTTGGCATAAGAAAAAATTCCCAAGTGGTCAAAACTTTCCAAAACTAAAATGGGCTGCCTTTGGAAATAATGAGCTCTCTCACCAGATAGTTATATTATTGTTTGTCTTTCAGTCTCAAAGAGGACATGATATCAGGAAGACAATGCCATGACTTGCAAGTGAATTAGATTTAAGTGAATGAGAGCTGTGCAGTCACCAGTCTCACTTTCTTTTCTGGAGCCATCTGAATCCAATGGCAAGATATAGATCTGGGTGACTGAAAATGGCCTTGGATGCCATGGGAGACCATGCAATTTTAAAGCTAGACTCTTTCCCAGGTCTCAGTTTGTCTGAGGCAATTTCCACTAAGTGATTGAGGATAGAATGAAGGATAGGATTAAGGATAAGAAATGAAGCAAACAATAGTCTCTTCTACTTAATCAAAAAAAATCAGTCAGGTAGAAGAATATTCTCTGGCCAAAACTAGAAAGAGGTGCTATTTACATTCACTGTGATCCATCCTGGCCCAAAAAGTGACCATATGAGACTTGGGCTGGGGACTGTTATTGACCAATATATGAGAACTAGACTAACTTGGACTTAAACCATTCTTTTAAGTATAAAATATATACCATTTGTTAAACCTGGGACCTACTCAGATAGAAATTAGATTGGATAAGATCACTTCACCCCCTGTGCTTAGATTCCTCCTCATTTATAAAATTAGTTAGCTTATTTAAGAACCCTTCTAGGGCTAAAATGATGAATATCAATGCTTCTATAATGAGAATAGCATTATTATTTGAAATGAAAATAGCATTAGTTATTTTATAGTAATCACTTATTTTCCATAGAAATTCAGAAAATCATATCTTATCACTATATAGAAATTACTAAAAATTTATATGAATAAGTGACCTTATCAGAAATAAAATATAAAAGTATCATTTACCAGAAACTCTCTGACTAGCAAATCAAAGCATGGCTTTACATAATAAAGAAATTCCACAACTGCTAATTGCTCAGAATTAAAATTTAGAAAATCAGGGATCCTCTGATTTAGGTAAATTAAAAGGCAAATATAAAAATTTTGGGGAATTGAAAGAAGCATGATCATTTAAAAATGTACCAATTAAACACATCCCAAATTCCTTAGATGCAGAATCTTAGAAAAATATTTTTTAAAAACCAAGTTATATTAAATATTATTTTAGAAAGGTAAGATTAGTATTATTTTTAAGACAAAAATATTCTTAGGATAGAAGAAGATATATTATTTCTACAACAGCAATATGGTATCTTTTTATCTCAATCAAATTTATAATGTCATTTCTTTTAATGCTCATGCTTTCTGAGATTCATTCATTGCTGATATATGCAATGTACTAGGACAAAATGTGAATACTTTGTCAAAACCATTTATAGGTATGTTATTTATCTCAACATTACATATGTTGTTTAAACACACTGGAAATCCCCATGAATATCTTCTTCCTATATTATGCTTTATCCCACTCAAAAGATGCTACAATTTAGAAAGGCATTTTTTTTCACAAAGTGAAAAGATGTGCAAATGAGACTTGTCAAGAATTAATCAATTAAAGTATATTTGTTGAATTTCTACTATCTTTAAAGCAGCAGTCCCTAGTAGTTCCTAGGAAGTGGAAACCTATTTTCCCACTATTCCTTGCACACTGACCATGCAAAGAAATAATCAAATTCATTGAATTGGCTTTTACCTCTTAAAATGAATTTAGTTCTCAGGTAGGACTTGCATCAATTACAATCTATATTCTTGTATTAATCTGTAAATTCATCATGGAAATACCATCAGAGTGCTCCAGATAATTTTGAGGAAATTGGTTGAATACTCAGGCAAAAAAGAAAAAAAATTAGAACTGTGATGTACCCTGAGCTATGGAATGATATATACATACTCTCAACTTCATTTCAGTTCACTTTTTTGTGGACAATTGTAATGTTCTGTTGTCTCCAGAAACTGCTGATCTCTCTCTGGGAGGATGTCTGAACTCAATCTCTTGGCCAGATTCTTCTTCCTGTAGAGAGTCACCAACTCTGACCTAGAGTAGAAACTCCCTCTTTGCTCAATGGAGTCTTCTTTTATCCTCCCAGAAAATGGGTGTATGAGAATGCAAGGGCTTGTGGGAAAATTACTAAAATTACTTCTACCAATGAACTTGCTCCTTTTAAACATGCAAGCTCCTCCCCAGAAGTTCAAAGGGGTAAAACTCCCCTTAAAGGCCAGAACTAGAGAATTGTTAAGTACTTACTTAGCACTTAGTAAGAACCTATCATCTCATTATCTCATTAGCACTTAGTAAGAACCTAACAGACAATAATCTTTAATGCGATGCATTATGTGTAAGGATGCAATATTTGGTTTTGTTCTCAATCTGGTTATTTGATTTAGGAAAATAATTTATTGACATGAATTATATCTGAACACTATTTTAACAGATGAGGAAACTAAGGCAAACAAGGTTAAGTAACTTGCCCAGAGTCACACAGCTGGTAAGTTACTGATATTCATATTCAAATATTTAGGAAGATGAGTCTTCCTCTTCTGGCCTAGCATTCTCTATTCACTGAGGCAAGTAATTGCTCAGAGCTCTTCCAACCACAAAATGCTGCCTATCTAGCTTTGTCTTCCAGTCTCTTACCTTATCAACAAAGAGAAAGGTTGATCTCTACCTAAAACTGTGCTGCTAAGATAAGAGTGAATGATAAATTGGAAGTCTATAATGAAGTTTCTTCCCTCCATAAGGAATGGGACATGTTGAAAAAATTAAAATTCGGCTCTGTTTTATATAAAATGTTTTCTGAAAATGCCTCTAAGTTTTGCTTTGGGTACTACTGCTTTTATTTCAGACTGTGGAAATAGAGTGAATTTTTGAGCTGTCCTGCTAAGTATGATTTCCATAAACTACTCACTTCCACATGAAAATCAGGAATTTTCAGAACAATGTTTAACACATTCTAAAACATTGCTTGATAATAGGGGGGTCTTAACATAAAGACTACAATTTCTTGTAATAACATTTTTTTTACATTTTTGTATATTTATTTTTTAATTAACATTGCTTTATGAATCATGTTGGGAGAGTAAAATCAAAACAAAAAGGGAAAACCATGAGAGAGAAAAAGAAACAGAAAAAAGAAGTGAACATGCTATCCTTTTTCTATCAGAAGTTTATTGGAATTGTCTTGGATCATGGAACCACTGAAAAGAACCAAGTTTTTCATAATTGATTATTGCACAGTCTTGATGTTACTATGTACAATATATTCCTGCTATTGCTTGTTTCACTCAGCATCAGTTCATGTAAATCTTTCCAGGTCTTTCTAAAATCAGCTTGTTTATCATTTTTATAGAACAATAATATTTCATTACCTTCATATACCAAATTCAGACATTTCCCAACTGAAGAGCATTTACATATTTTCCAATTCTTTGCCACTTCCAAAAGAGCTATTTGAAACGTTTTTGCACATGTGAGTCTTTTCCCCTCCTTTATGATTTTATTGGGATACAAACATAAAAGAGAGGCGCAGCTAGATCAAAGGATATGCACAATTTTATAGGTCTTTCAGCTTAGTTTCAGGTTGCTATCCAGAATGTTTGGATCTGTTTACAACTCCACCAACAATGCATTAGTGCACCATTTTCCCACATCCTCTCTAGCATTTATCATTATATTTTTTGTCATCTTAGCCAATCTGAGAGGTGTGAAGTTGTTTTAATTTGCATTTCTCTAAGCAATAGTGGTTTAGAGCATTTTTATATGATTATTAATGACTTTAATTTCATCATCTGAAAATTAATTGTTCATATCCTTTGACCATTTATCAGTTAGGGAAGTAATAATTTTCTTTTAAAGATTCTAGGTACAAAGACACTTTTCCCCCCTTTGTAATACAAACATATTTACTCTTACCTAATTGTCTAGCATACAATTCAAAAATTCTGATTAAGAATTTACTATGGGCTATATCACTGTTTATAAGTAAATTTTGAAAAAAGTCAAAGTTTTAAGTGACTTACCCAGAGTCACATAGTTAGAGTCCCAGGCCCAATTTAAACTCAGGAAAATGAATCTTCCTGACTCCAGGCCTAGCATTCTGTGCTCTATGGCATAACCTAGCTATCCTCACCAATCTGCAAATACAAGTAAAACATTAGTGATGTGAAAATATTATCAGTAAACTGGACAAGTGACAGCATAATGTAATACATATTTTTCTTTACCATGATAGTGAATTAATCTCTTTCAAATGATTAAATATTGCTTTCATTTCCCAATAATTTAGAAATTATGACAGAACTACATACCGAGAGTTCAAAGAAAAATTCCAGTAACTTGCAAGGTGAAAACTGAAGGGAAACAATTTAGATCTCCCCCCTACCAAAAAAAAGAGCATTCAGAATACAAACTACTACACTATATATCTTCTGCCAAAGAAAATAGCACCAGAGACCATATGGTGTCTCCAGATAGTATTCCTATTTAGTACATTTAGAAATATATTTTATGGGAGTTAGCCATGACATGTTATAGAACTCAGTAGCAATTTGTAACCATAATCAAATAAATAAAGAAATAATATATCTGGTAAATAGGTAAGCAAAATTTTACAGCATTATAATTTAAGTTTAAATTTGAAAGTTCATAATAATACAATAGGTGTTGAAAGGAGAAAATATATAGGCAAAAGTCCAGCAAGTTTTCATAGATAAGGCAAAAGTTGAATAAAACATTAAAGAATGGCTAGAATTTTATGAAAGTCAAGGATTGAAGGCATTCTATGAAGGGGAATGCATGAAAAAGAAAAAAGCATAGAGACAGTAAAATCCTGAATTTTCTGTACTTAAGCACCATAAAAGAACATTTCCAGAGATATAACTGAAAGCACAAAAAGATCATTCTATATGAAACTGTGAATTTCCATTTCATACTACTTACTTTTTTAAAGCTTGTAATACACATTACTTTTAAAACTGTCTTATCTCTGTTTCTTTCTGAACTTCAATCTCTTTTGTTCACTTTTTAAAAATGTTTCAATGGCCCTCCTTTTCTGACATTATTTTCCCTAATTTTCTTACTTTTCACCCTTCCACACTGAAGAAAAATGGGGAGAAAGTTACAATTAATCTTAGTCAAGAAAAAAAATACACAAAATATCATGTTAAAATGTATTTCTCTTCATCATGAGCCAATCACTTCTAATGTAAGCAAGTAGGTAACATGTTCCATCATAGAGGTGCTTAAAAAATATATTATAATTGTATTGATCAAGCTGGTTTTTAAAAGTTGTTTTCTTTACAATGTAACTTTCCTTGGATCTATTTAACTCATTGTAATTCAATTCATATTTTCTAGGATGCACTCATACAATTTTGTTACTATGTAGAAAAAAATAATATGTTATATATTCACATTACAACTTTTATTTAGGGAAAATTGCACATTCTTAGATTCTCATTCATTTATATCATTTTCTCCTCCTTTTCAATGTTCTTCAAGATAATGGAAATTGTTCTGACTAATCCTTATTTGTTACTAATCTTCTTAACCTATGCAAATTTTTTTTTCTTACATTGGGATAGATGAATTTATGGATTCAACTGTTTATATGTGGAAATATTCATTCAGTCTTGGGAAATGAGTAAATCATAGAAATTATCACAGTACAAAATAAATTTTAGAAATTCTAGACACCCTCAAATAAATAACAATAAATATCATTAATGATATACATTAATCATAATTAATTAATGATTCAAATTTATAAGCAAAATCCTATTAGTATAGAATGGTTTACCCAAGAAATCATTCATTATAACCAAAGTAATATTGGACCAGAGATTTAAATATGATATGAGATTACTAGGGTGTAGGGGGAGGAAAAGGGGGAAATCCATACAAATAAACACTTTAAAATTGAAATCACCTAAAACTACATAATTATTTCAATAGTATATTAAATGCTTTGACAAACTACAATCTTTAATTATATTAAAATTCTAGCAAACTTTAGAGATAAATACAAATAACTTTTTTAATACCATAAATAGTACCTATTTAAACCTCAAAAGAAGCATCAACATTAATAGCTGTACAATAGAAATTGCCCCCCCAATACAGTAACAAAAAAAAATGCTGTCCCACTATTATTTAATGAAGTGAAGGGAATACTAGTAAAAGGAAGGGGAATGAAAATAAATTTGTAAAGCTAAGTGGCCAATAGATTAAGTTATCTCTATTTGTTAATGGCTTGGTGATTGACATAGAATATCCTAGGGAAGAAGCATAGATACCAATTGAGCAAATTATTAACTTCAGCAAATTTGAAATCTACAAAATAAACCATAAAACAAAAAGCAGTTGGATGTGATAAGAAAATCTAATAGACAATGAAAGAGCCATAATAACAAGTAGTAAATATAAACAAAAAATAAATGATTTATCAAATCATATTCAGTATTTTTGTAATTCAATTACAAAATGCTCCTTAAGTTTCTTGATAAACAGATAGATGGAGATGAATAGATACACACATACAAGTGCATGTATATATATATATATATATATATGTACATATACATATATATATATATGTATGTGTATATATATACACAGATATACATATATAGTTATATAAATATACATACATTAAATTGCTACACGAATTAGATACTCATGATTGAGCTATGGCAGTTTCATAAAAATTACAAAGTTAAACATGACCAACAGATAATGCAGATCAAAAATTATTCCTGAATAGATAAGTGGTGAAATGACATGAACTGTTTCCAGAGGAAGAATTATAAACTATCAATTTTATGATAGAATATGTCAAATCAATAATAATAAAAAGCAGAAGCTGAAGAAACTCTGAGAATCCACTTCACATACAGAAAAATGTTGAAGAAAAAATACAGGGTTTTAAGTGTTTGGGAATCAGGAGAGATAGAAATAATGCATATTGTTGATATAACCATGAAGTAGTACATCCATTTTAAAAGGCAATTTGGACTTTACAAATAAAATGAATAAATACCTACACTTTTTGAAAGATTCTTGTAGAGGGCTGTAGATAATGGGAGAACTCTGAGTGAGGTATAAGACCCTTGAGGATACCTGCTTACAATATCTGATTTGACTCCCTATCTCCCTTTGGTGCTCTCATCCTTCCTGAGAAGTCAGGAAGCAAGGGATACTTACAGTAAGAGGCTATTGCATATCTATAGTAGGATGCTTATGGTTAACAATGCACAGTGTGCTGAGATAATGTAATGCTACTACAATGCTGTGGTGATGTGGTGATATAATGGTTCTACAGTTGGCACATCCTCAGTGTGCTGTATTGATGTAATCCTACTAAGGTATTTAAGGGCTGAGAGGACTTGAAATAAACAGGCTCCATCTTTGGCCATTCTTGTGAGTCAAGTACAACAAACTAAAGTGTCATTTTTTACAGTATGAATGAATTAGAAACAAAACATATAACTATCAATAAGGGAAATGGAGAAGCAAATTATTTAGCCAAATAAAAAAATAAACAATATCAAAGCTTCATTACTGCATAACATTTGACAGAATCTTATGCATATTATCCTGAATTTTACTTATTAGTTGTCCATAAATAATTCTATGCATTCATTGTGTAACTTCTTTCACTTGATATGGAAATGTGTATTGCTTAGTCATTTTTTTTCTTTTTCATATAACAATACAATTTTATTTGTTCACAGATAAGCAAAAAACATTGCCTTGTCATTTTAAAAGATAGTGATGACAGAAAACCTATTGATTTCAACTCTCATTCACAAATACTGTAGTAGTTTCTTTATCAGTTCATATGTTTGTGATATTCATTTTTTTAAATCTTAAAAGAATAAATAAGGCAATGTACTGAATTTTCAATAAAAGACCTTTTTGATTAAAAGCTATCAAGTTTTTTATGCTTTTTTCTTCTTTTACTGATGTATCCCTTTAAGATATGGATTAGGTACAAAGAGTCATAAAGGATATATAAAGAAGCATATTATATCCCTACTAATATTTTATTTTTCCCTTCACATCTTCTCTAGAAGTTAGGCAATGAGATTTTTTTCCTTTTCTTTTATTTTCATTGGTCAACCAGTGATTCAGGAAGTGTTTATTAAGCAACAGCTATGTACTACGTATTGTTTCAAGTTATGAGAATAAAAAGAAAGGCAAAATAATGTCTTTGCACTTGAGGTTATCATAATGTAAAAGAAGAGACAATATTTAATCAAGTACTAACAAACTATAAAATATAATTAGAAAATAACCTACAGATATTGAGAAAAGCTTCCTATAGAAGATAGGGTCTTAGCTAGGAAAAAAAGAAAGCCAGAAAATTCAGAAGGCAGAGATGAAGTTGAGAATGAAGATGAGGATGAGGATTATTAAAATAATAAAAGTAATGGTAATGCTTATTATTATGCTTCCTAAGTATCTGGCACTGTGTTAAGTGAAATGTCCCAGGCATTGAAGAGAGAATTAATGAAAATACCCATAAATGAGAAACCTTAGTGTCATGTCAGAAGAGAAAGAAGGCTAGCAGCATTGCATCTAACAGTTAAGAGGAGTAGTGGAAGGTGAGGTATAAGCTATAAGAATAATGAAAAGATAATAGATGAGGTAATAGTAAGCTATAAAGAGCCATCAAAAATAATATTTTTATATTTAATTCTGGAGTTTATGGGTGTAAACCAATATAGATTTTTGAATAGGTTCTATCCCACAGATATCTTTGTTGTTGTTGTTGATGATGTTGTTTTTTTACTTTGTTTATTTTTAATATGTATTGCTTTATGAATCATGTTGGGAGAGAAAAATCAGAGCAAAAGGAAAAACCAGGAGAGACATACAGAAACAGCACAAAGAATTGAACATAGTATGTGTTGACTTATATTGCATCTCCATGCTTCTTTTTTCTGAATGCAGATGGCATTTTCTGTCCAAAATGTATTGGGATAGCTTTGAATCATTGAACCACTTAGAAGAACCAAATCTTAAATAGTTGATGACCACACATTGGTGCTGTTATTGTGTACAATGTATTCTTTGTTCTGCTTGTTCCTTTCAGCAACAGGTTATGTAAATCTTTCCAGGCCTTTCTAAATTCAGTTTGTTCATCATTTTTATAGAACAATAATATTCCATTATTTTCATATACCTCAACTTTTTCAGTTATCCCCCAATTAATGGGCATACAATCATTTTCCTATTCTTTGCTACCACAAAAAGAGCTGTTACAAACATTTTTGAATGTGTGGGTCCTTTTCCCTCCTTTATGATTTCCTTAGGATATAGACCCAGTAATAGTACTGTTGGATCAAAGGATATGCACAGTTTTACAGCTCTTTGGACATAGTTCCAAATTGCTCTCCAGAATGGTTGGATCATTTTACAACTCCATCAGCAATGTATCAGTGTTGCAGTTTCACATCCCCTCCAACATTTATCATTATCTTTTTTTTTTCAATTTAGCCAATCTGAGAGGTCTGAGTTATTTTATTTGCATTTCTCTAAGCAATAGTGATTTAGAGTATTTTTTCAAATGACTATTAATGACTTTTATGTTATCATCTGAAAGTTGCTAATTTTGTATTGCTATATGTAAAAGAATACATTCTTCTGAATTGTTTGTTTTGAAAAAATGTTTTTCATAGCATATCTTATTTATGTTAACATATACATTCATATGAATTAAGTGTTTAATAAATAAATATCTTTAAAGATGTATAAAACTGTTTTTCTACATCCTGTACTTTAATATTTGTTTTATTTTCCTTTTCCCAAATCCCTTAATTACCATTAAGGGTAGTTGGTGAGCAAAAAGAGATACCTCATATTCTTGATAAAATTTTCTTATTCTCCCCTGTCTTTTGTTCCCCCTTCCTTAAATCTTAATCACATTTTTTTTTCTTGCTTCTTGTTAAACTCATCTTCAGAGATCGCCCTCTAAGCTAAAATTTAATTTTCTTTATAGTTATTTCCTTCAGGACACTATTTTCCTCTTATATCCCTTTCTTCTCTTTCCCCATTAGCTCTCTCTACTCCAACTATTTTTGTTCTGTTCTCCTTTGGTCAATACAGATAAAAATGCATGAGACCACACCTGTGTGCCAGCATTTCCCCTCCCCCGCCAATTCTATCTTCCTCTCTCCAATGTGAGGTTGGGCCTTCTTTCATGGAGCTATTAACAGTTTGCTGTTACCGTTTTGTGAATATTTCTTCATATGCTTTGATAACTTTTCTATTGAGAAATGTTAGGTAATTATACATCAATGCAGTGGTCCAAGACAATTACAATAGACATGTGGTAGAAAATACCAATCTTAATTAGAGACAGAGAGACCTATGGAGACGAAATGAGGATCAAATCATAGTATTTTCAACTTTTTTGGTTTACTTTTTCTATTTTGTTTTTCCCCCTTTTGCTCTTATTTTTCATGCACAATATAACACATATGTAAGTATATTTAACCTATATCTATTTTAGGAAGGAGGGAGATAAGGGAAGAAGGAGAAAAATTGAAAAATTAGAAAAAAATGAGTGCTAAAACTGTCTTTATATGTATTTGAAAAAATAAAATATTATTGAGAAAAACCTTCATCTGAGAAAGTTTCTATGCAGTTGAAGGTTTTTGTTTTTTGTTTTTTTGTTTTTCCCTATTTGACCTCTTCCTTTCTTAACTTAGGTGTGTTAACATTCTTTATGCAGAATCCTTTTAGTTTCACTTGATCACAGTTATATATTTTAACTTCATTTATAATTGTCTATATTCTTGTTGGTTATGAGTACCACATTGATAATTATGAAAGTTAAATGATCTGCTTTTCTTCTAACTGTTTTAACATTAAGATCTTTAATACTGAGGTCATATATCCACTTGTCATTTATTGTAAGCTATTTCAGGACAAGAATCATTTCTTTTTTTCGAGTCACAGCATCTGACAGACATTAGACACCAAATGAGTAAGTGGTCAAATATAGCACCATAAATGCCATCTCTTATAATATTCTCTCCTAATTTTGCCTTATCCTAGAATTCAATCAAAATGTTTTGGTGCTGATATACAAATGCCAAAGTTGAGTCACTAAAAGTTATGATTTTTATTCTCTTCTTTATAACTCAGATAAAATCAAAGTTGTTTTTATCTACTTTATAATCATCCAATTCATATTAATCAATTATTTCAAACTATATCTTGATCTTTTCAATCTATGTCACCTTTAACTGCACGTCAGTTCTTGATGTCTTGCCTTAATAGTTGCTTATTAAAACATATTTTCCCTTAGATATTTTTTCCTAATATCTGCAAACAGAATTTTCATAGTATTATTGTGATTTACTAGGACAAACAAGTGTCTGACATACAAACATCTTAATTGTGAGCATAAGGCTTGATCGGTGTTTATGCTTTCTTCTCAGTTTAGTTCACACATTAGTTTTTTTGAGATAGTGGTGTTTTTGCTGTATACAGGAGGGAAGTATGATCCCAAATTTCCTCATTACCACTAACCTTCTTTGTTCCCTTTTCATTATTGGACTTCTTATATTTTATTATTTTGTCATTCCAAATATAAAACTATCATTAGATTCAAATATCCCACACATACAGACACAGACACAGACACAGACACACACACACACACACACACACACACACACACACACATATGTACATACTGCAAGGGGAAATGAGGGTAAGTGAGGAAACTTCCTCCATCATTGAAGATTGGCATTTCCTTTGAAATATATAATTTTAGAGAGGATAAAAAGTGACTTCTCTAGAGTTACACAGCAAATCTTATGTAAAAAGTTGGATTTGAAACCTTTTTTTTTTCTTCTCAATCTGAGACTAGCTCTCTTTTCACTACATCATGGCTATCTCTTGTGAATTTATTGTTACTCTTATTTTAAAGATGAAGAAACTAAGCCACAGAGAGATTATTTAAGAATAGCTCCATTACAAAGAAAAAATATATATTTAATTGAGCATTTTCTTATATTTCTGATAGAGACTGACCAAATACATTTCTGGAGCATGTTGTTTTAGGGGATCAATAGTAAAAGCATTGGAATCAATGAAGGAAGGAAAAAAGTCTTCTTTATTTATTTATTTATTTTGTTTATTCCCCACACACTGAGATAACTCCTTTATTTAACATTTTATTTCCCACTAATTCCATCAGAAAACACTTTTTTTCCTCAAGATTTTGAATTTCACTTACTCAATTCTATTTTTAAGCAATTATTTTCTTCATTGAACTTCTGTACCTTCCTTTTTCATTTGGCCAATTATACTTATTAGAAGTGTTTATTCATTGAATATCTATATCTCTTCTTCAATGTGGCCAATTTTGCTTTTTGAGGAAGTCTGCTCTTCAGTAAGTTTCTGTATAACGTTTTTTTTTTTTTTTCTTCCCCTCCAATTTATTGTGCCAATTCAGCTTTTTAAATTGTTTTCTCCATTGGATTTTTGTACCTTTTAAAAAAGTTATTTTCCTAATTTATTTTTAAACTATTATTTTTCACCTCCTTTACCAAGGAGGCTCTTTTTTCATTATTTTCCTCCCTCGCTCTGATATCTTTCCCCAGTTTTTCCAGTACTTCTTTTATTTGATTTTAACTCCTTTTTTTGGGCTCTTTTCATGTCCTAAAAACCAATTCACATAGTTCTTTGAGGTTTTGGATGTATTTTCTTCTGAGTTTGTGTTTTGATTTTCCCTGTCTCAGTAGTAATTATGTAAACTGTTGTTATTGTTGCTCTCACTCTTGCTGTTATTGTTTTATGCTGGTTGTCCTTGGGCTATTTTTTAAAACTTTTAATCCTAAATTAAAGTTGTGCTGTACTTTTGGCCTTCAAACCTTTCTGGACTTCAAACCTTTCTTGCTTGTGCTCCCAGAGATAGTTCTATCTAGGGTCTCTCTCTAGAGAGTCTGTAAGTTGTGAGTTCTTCAAGGTTTGCCCGTGTTCTAGTCTCCAAGGAATCACAAGCACTCTTTTCTATACTGAAACTGTTACCATGGTCCATAGACCCCTTCCTGCTTAATCTTTGATATGTTAGTGATCCTCAACCTGGGACTAAAACACAGGACTTTGACCAGGATATCTCTCTCTCTCTCTCTCTCTCTCTCTCTCTCTCTCTCTCTCTCTCTCTCTCTCTCTCTCTCTCTCTCTTTATATATATATATATATATATATATACATATATACATATATATGCATATATATGTATTATATATATGCATATATATATATATATATATATATATATATATATATATGTAATGCAATAGAATCCTGGACCCAGTGCAAGCAAAAAAGGAAATTTTGTTATCTTCTTCTGACCAGGTTTAAGATCATTCACTGTCTGTGGGCTGACTGGTAAGGGAGCCACTATCAGTGGCTGATTTGATTGACCCTAGGGTCTGTTACTGGTTTCCTGGATCAGGTCTAAGCTGTCATCACCTGAGCTAGCCTTCACTCCATTTTATCACAGTCCAGCAGAGATTTTACACTAAATTTCTAAGTTGTCTTGTGCTAGAAAAATATTTCCTTCCTTCCTGTTATGGGTTCTCTGCTTTCAGAATTTGTTTTGAGATTTATTTAATTTTTTGGAAGAGAATTTGCAAGATTTTAGGTAAGTCCTTGCCTATTTTCTGCCATTTTAATTCAACCCCCCTCCCCAAAGAGTCATCTTTTGCTCTTTAAGTCTATCCTCACCAGAAAAGAAAGGACTAATTCCTAAATTAGATTAATCTTTCAGCTCTGTGCTTTGGAATTTCATATGTTCCACAAGAAAGAAACCATAATATTATCTCAATTTAATACATTGAAAAGATTTGCCAGTAAATTATGTTGGTTATATAAGAGTTAAAAATTCCTTCTTTCTATAGAGACTGGTTAAAATGAACCAATTACTATGCAATCATTTTTTCATAAATGTAACCATTTCCACTGCTTCATTTGAGTCTTTCATTAATTTGATATTGCCAAGGAATTGTGATCTCATTATTATGGGTGTTCCCTCTAGTGTTACAGATTGAGCTGATCCATGCATTTTTATCTGTATGAATTTTTTCCATGTCTTCTCATAATTTCATATAATAAAGTACTATATAAAATGTAAATAAAATCCTATTTTCACTAAAAAAAAATTAGAGAACTTCATGGAAATTTTGTGGAAAATTGTCAATGGACTCCTATAGTCCCTGATACTAAGGAAGCAGAGCTTTTTGGATGAATTTGAGTTTGGGATTTCTGAACTGCTATAGCCAACCAGGTATCTGCATTATGTCTAGTCTACTACCAATAAAAGAGCATCTGGGAGTGAAAATCACCAGGTTGTGTGAGTACAGATAAATAGTTCCAGATCAGAAATCAATTAAGTTAGACCTTCTGTACAAATCAGCAATCAGGTTAATCTATTCATTTCCATTTTGACCTAGATAGGAAGATCCAAGGAAAAGAAACAAAAAAGGAAGGAAAAATAAAGAAGAGAAGGAGGAAAAATGGAGGGATAGAGGAAGGAAGAAAAAAAAATAGAAAAAAAAAGAAGGGGAGGAAATGAGAGAAAATGTTTTAAAAATTGAAGAAAAGGAAGGAATGAAAAAGAGAAAGAAGTTAAAAAGGGGAAAGGAGGAAGGAACATAGGGAGAAAGGGGAAAAAAAGAAAAGTAAAAGAAAAAAAAAAAAGAATGATTTGTTCATATTTTTTCAGAAAGTATAGGTCTTATTTTTTCCCTAGTACAAGAAAATTCCTTGCAGGAAGAACAAGATATTGTGAACTAGACAGGAACAAGGTTATAAATTAAATGAGAGAACAAATAACTTTACCTGTTACATCACTTCTTAGATTCTTTGGGGAACTAAATGTATATCAAATCTCAGGTTTTGGTCCCCAGGACTTCACAATGTAGGTGAATAGATATAACATGGTGAGATACCTAGAACAAAATTATAAATGGTTATTACAGTAAATGGTAAAATCATAATTATAGTTCAGTGAAAGGAAAGATCATCTTATTATAGTAAGGAAATCTCATTGTGAGGCTATAGGAAATAGATACTAAAGCAGAGGAATCAGAAGAGTTAGTAGAAGGAAAGGTAAAAAGTGTTCATTAAAAAGCATGTTGAAGATGTTAACCAAACAGCAAGTATTCCTAAAATGTCTATTACATGCTAGCCACTGTGCTAAGTACTGGGGATACAGATATAAAGATGAATTTTTTTCTTTTCTCAACCAGTTTATATCATATTTGTGGAGAGAGTAGGCCAGGAGGAACAAGTACATAAGTTACATTAAGCAAATATAGAAAAAAAAATCGGAAGGATACACAAGCATTTGAGGTGATTAAGTAAGGTCTCATAAAAAATGATTCATGAGATGAACTGTCAAGAGAGAAAATGAAGACAGAGTATATTGCAGGTTTAAGGAGCAGACTTTAACAAATGGCAAGATGACAGATTGGCAGGAATAGGTCTGTGTAGTTGATTCATGAGAAATCGAGCTAGAAAAGAAAGCCCAAGGCTTTGCAAAAGTGAATGTTGAAAACTATCTTTGCATGCATTTGGAAAAATAAATAAAAGCTATTAATTTTTTTAAAAAATACAAATATAATGCTATTATCTCATAGAAAATAAATAAAAAGAAAAATGAGTCACAAAAAATGGTGGAAGTTTTGTTTCCAGGTTGAAGAAGTTGGCAATTTATTCTATAGAAAATGGGACATCCCTGAAGATTTCTTAATAGAAGTCATATGATCAAAGTGGTGTTTTAGGAAAATTCATTTCTTGATTTTTTACATTTCTTGAAGTTAGAAAGTGTTTAATCTTTATCCTCGTGTATCTACAGCATAGCATAGTACTAGTATTTATAAACATTTATTTTTATTAAAACTATTTGCAAAACATACATATGGGTAATTTTCAGCACTGGACCTTGTGTGTATATATATATATATATATATATATATATATATATATATATATATATATATATACACATACATATGTTTACAGCTATCTTGCTGCACAAGACAAATAGTATCAAGAAGGAAAAAAAAACTGAGAAAGAAAACAAAATGCAAGCAAACAACAGAAAGAGTGAGAATGCTATGTTATGTCCACAATCATTTCCCATGGTCCTCTCTCTGGGTATAGATAGTTCCAATTGGAACTGACATGAATCATTTCATTGTTGAAGATAGCCACTTCCATCAGAATTGATCCTCATAGTATTGTTTTTGAAGTGTATAATAATCTCCTAGTTCTGTGCATTTCACTTAGCATCAGTTCATGTGAGTTTCTCCAGACCTTTCTGAAATCATACTGTTGGTCATTTCTTATAGAACAATAATATTCCATAACATTTATATACCACAATTTATTAAGTCACTCTCTGATTGATGGACATCCATTCAATTTCCAGTTTCTTGCCACTACAAAAAGGTCTGCCACAAACATTTTTGCACATGTGGGTCCCTCTCTGTCCTTTAAGATCTGGGTTCTAAGCCCAATAGAAACACTAGTGAATCAAAGGGTATGTATAGTTTGATAACTTTTTGAGCATAGTTCCAATAAATATTAATTTATAATGGATTAATTGATGTATAAGAAAGATGCGTAAAGAGATTTCAAGTAGAGAAATTATTGGATCATTTCAACTGTGAGATTTTTAGTACTTAAAGTGGGATAGTTGCATAGATAAAGTGGATCAAATATTAATCTTGGAATCAGAAAGAACTTTGTTCAAATGTGGACTTAGACACTAGTGTGATTTTGAAAAAAATTACTTAGCCTGTTTATGCCTCAGATTCTTCATCTGTGAAATGAGAATAATAATAGATTAATCTACCAGGGTTGTCTTGAGGGGGGAAATAAGACATTTGTTAAGCACTTAGCAAACCTTAAAGTGTTCCATAAATATATATATATATATATATATATGTATATATATATATATATATATATATATATATATATATACATAATCATTATTATTACTATCATAACCCATCATTATCACTATATACTGAAAGAAGAAACAATAGAACAAAGTGACTAATTTAAAAGGGACAAGGCTAAGAGGAAAAAAAAATCCCAGAAACTAGATTAATGGGAGGATTGTGATATCATAAATAGAAAAGGATCATAACATAAATGGTATAGTTCTGATATATATATTTTGTAGGAGAAAATGGGAGTTAGAGTAGTTCTGATGTCATTTCATTGTAAATCACAAGATCATAGATTTAGAATTTGTAGGGATCTTTGAGTTTATTTAATCCAAATTGTTTATTTGACATTTGAGACTACTCAATGTAGTCTCAGAGACATTAAGTCACTTGCTTAAGACAGTTAGAAAGTGACAGAAATAGAAATTGAATCTCAATTGTAAAATTCCAAATTCAGCATTTTTACTTATTGTATTTTACTTTTTATTAGATAATTTCTTAGACTGAATTCAAAATATAATTCAATATTTGAATTTTTTTCATATTTCCTAAACCCTATTTGTGAAGAAAATTTCTGTGAAATATTTTCAAATATTTCCAAAGGCTGGGTGACATGGGCTATACGTGAAGTCAGAGGGCACAATACTTCCTAGCTTTGACACATCTGGTACAACCTTGGGCAACCAAGTTAAGTGTTTGAACCTTTTTTCCATCTATAAAATGAGGGAAGTGAGCTCAGTGATCTAAGTTCTAAAGTTCCTTCTAGCTCTAAGAAAAGTTGAGATGTTTTTACTTTCCAATTTCAGAAACATAGTGGTATCTATGCATTTCTTTCTTGCTAGTATAAGTGATATTTCCATGATTTTATTTCTCCACTTTTATCATCACAAAATGTCTGTCTCTTGAAATAGAGAAAGCATGAGCTATTCTCACTGTTATTTCAATGAATGATTTTGCTACAGATTTGCTGAAAGGGAATTTTAAATATATGCAGCTCTCAAGAAGATTAATCACATTTCATGACTGCTGATATTGAATATATAGCAAGGATTGGACTTTAAAACACTATAGAATGGTTGTACTGAAATGGACCTTGAGAGGTCATAATACAAATAACCTTGCAGTAATATATGGCCACACCTAAACCTGATAGATGAAATCTGATCTTATTTTCAAAGACCTCTGTGGACAGATGTGCCCTTCAGTAGCACATACCAGCTTGCTTCAAATTTATTTATAACTCCAGGGCAACTGGTTGACTGAATAAGAATCCCAGTTGATATGAAGGAAGCCATTCTAATGTGGGAATAAAACTATCCTATTTATATTCATAATCATAGAGAGTTCTCTTGACTAGTTCAGTCAAGATAGTTTTCATGTTAATAGATAGAATTCTATTTCAGAAAAATGCATATTTCATATGTTGCAAAGTTTTTTCCATCCTTTTATAATATTTTTTGATTTTGAGAGATATAAAAACTGATGACAAACTTCTTGGTTGGGGCCTGATCTGATGAGATATTATAGGGGTGGTACCATGCTGAGGTAATAAAGGTGAAATTTCCTAGGAAACTAGATAACCAATTATTCAGAAATACCATCAGGTCACCTTGTTCATAATTCTTGAGCATACCTAGGGTGCATAAATTGCCAATTCATAGTTCATGTTCAAACTCCTCTACTATGTGCTGAATAAAATTTGGGCTTTTACAAACAGTCTAAACTGAGATACCATTTTCAAGGCCAGAACAATGAATAATGAAATCAGATGCAAAGGTAAGAACAGAAACAGCATTTTATATTGTCTTAACATCAGCTCTTTTATTTCCCTATTTATTTCCTTCATATACCTAAATTTCACAAGGATTTCTTTTTTAAACAGATTTTTGGCTTTGCCCTCCCCCCAAAAAAAGTATTGTGGGGTTTAAATATGGTAATTAAATTATGAGAGTTAATTTCAAGTAAATATTAATGATTATAGATTGTTTTCCAATTTTCCAAAAAGTATTTTGATTCTTAGTCTCATAGTCAAAATTAGACCAAGGCATTTTAGCCTTAACTTTTTGTCAGACAACGCAAGCACATATCAGAAAATGACACATTATCTTTTCACTCCACCACCATAGTCATATATCATTTATCGTTTGAACAATGTGTTTCGTTTCTGTAGACAAAAATCATTACTTTCCTATAATTCACCAAGACAGCAACAACAAAAAATGTTTCTAATGTTGCCAGAGCATATATAGATTATTGTTCAAAGAAAGAACAATCTTCCACTCACACCAATATTTACAACCTTATAGAAATGGATAGAATGTAATAGTTCAGTTTAGTCAGTAGAGTCATAAAAGAGTTTTCTTTTTAATGACCTTTAAGTCTTTCTGATGCAAAATGAATTCCTGGACTACGTCAAGAATGCCCTGATTTTATATTTAATTTCACAATTTCCCCTCTATAATACTGCCAATCCATTCTATTTTTCTGAAGATTTCCTAAAATGGTGTGGAGCCTGTAGTATTTTTCATGCCTTATTTTTAGAAATAAATAATATGCTTTTGATTTTTCTAAGGTTTTTATTGCTACAAACAAAGATATATGCCATAGCTTATACAAACAGATAGAAGGGAAATTTACAAAATGTTTTCCATAGGGAACCTCGGCTTTCTAGATAGATAGATAGATAGATAGATAGATAGATAGATAGATAGATAGAATTAAACCTTGATATTTCTAAAACCTATTTCTCTTGCTTAGAAGACACATTTTTTCCATTTTGTTTCCAATCAATTCCCTCAAGGTTATGGATTGAGGAACTAACTCAGACTTTGTAGGCTTTAGTTGAGGTAAATTTAGATTGTTCTGGTTGCTGGGATTCTTAACTCATTTTTTGAAGAATATATTTTGTTGTTTTATTAGTGGCAGTGTGAGAGTGAACTCATTACAAAGAAGATGCTTCTTAATCTAGCATCTAAAAATTCCCCCTATGGATTTTATGACAGCCATGTCTGTCAATCACCCTGGAAGAATAATTGATTTGTGATCTTCCTACATCTGTATTTTTTTAAAAAATAGTATTTCTTTCTACTATCACCAAAGCATCGCTCATAGAACCATGAGGCCACTATGCATTGGTATAGTAATATTTTCTTATAACCTTAATTTTTTAATGGTTCCACCTTATTATTGTTGTTTTTATATCATCTAAAATACTGACCATCATTTTATATCATCTAAAATACTGTTCTATTTGTTATAAGGAGATTAACTAACCTTTTTTAAAAGATTGATGGTGTTATTCATTTATTTTTATTATAACTTTTTATTGACAGAACATATGCCTGGGTAATTTTTTTTACAACATTATCCCTTGCACTCACTTCTGTTTTGACTTTTCCCTTCCTTCCCTTCACTCCCTCCCCTAGATGGCAGGCAGTGTTATACATGTTAAATATGTTATAGTATATCCTAGATACAATATATGTGTGCAGAACTATACAGTTCTCTTGTTGCACAAGAAGAATTGGATTCAGAAGGAAAAAATAACCTGGGAAGAGAAACAAAAATGCAAACAGTTCACACTCATTTCTCAGTGTTCCTTCTCTGGTGTAGCTGATTCTATCTGCTGGTATTATTTAAATGAAGAATGGATTCTTTATTTTTTTTTGTTTTGTACTATTTCCTATGCCTCATTCTGCCCTTGAAACCCTACTGGCATTTTTCCCCAATAGATAAAAAGTACCATGAACTTTAGTCCCTCTGCAAGAATCCTCAGTAGTATTATTTATATTCCTTTCAAAATCCTAAAAGTAAGCATCTCAGTCATAGAAGATTTCATCTAGTTCTAATCTGGAACTGAAAAGAATGTTTCATATAGAGTAAAATTGATTCTAGCAAAGATGTTTGGAAAATGCCTTTCTAATCAGAAGGAAAACTTCTTTCCAAGTGAGGGAGAATACACTGTGCCTGAAGACAATCTATTTCATTTGTGTTGTTCCAATTGTTAGGAATATTTTCCTTAGAAGAAATTTAAATTTTTGTTGCATGATACTTTGATATTTGCTTTCTAGAACTGAATATAATGCTCTATATCTATATCTATATTTGTATCTGTATCTATAGATATAGTTTAATTAGATTTTACCCAATATTTGATCTTAGTTTTTGAATCCTTTTTCAGACACTCAGATCTATATATCTATATTTCTATATATTTCTATATATATATATATATTTCAGACACTCAGATCTATATCTATATCTATATCTATATCTATATCTATATCTATATCTATATTTGTATCTGTATCTATAGATGTAGTTTAACCAGGGCAGAATGCAGGGAACAATTATTTCTTTGGCCCTCCTTACATTGGCTGTCATAGCCAAATTTTGATAAATTTTCTGGGGTGAGATGTCACTTTTTTGATTAATATTACAGTTGTTATCCTTTAAAATATCTAGACCTTATTATTCTACAGAATCACAATGTCACCCCTTACTCTCATCTTGAAATTATGAAAGTCATTTTTGAACATGAGTATTAGCTTTTATATTTATCTATGTAAGATTTCATCTTATTAGATTTTACCCAATATTTGATCTTAGTTTTTGAATCCTTTTTCAGACACTCAGCATGTTAGCTATCTCTGCCAGCATTGTACAAGCTGTAAATTTGATAAGAAAGCCATGGATGTCTTTTATAAAGTCATTAATAAAAAATCTTAACAGCATAGGAATAAAGACAGATTCCTGGCACACTCCAATAGAGTAATCTTTCCAAATTGACATAAGACTATTAATTAAATACTTTGTCACAATTTAATCCTTTTCCTAATTCACTGTACTATACCATTAGCCATTTTTTCCATGTAAATATCATGTTATACTTTGTAAAATGCTTTCCTACAGTCTGCGCACTCATCATGTGACCAGGAGTGAAGGAAAAGATAGCAGTGAAAGGAATCTGATAGGAGATGAGAAGAGGGGAAAAAAGGGAGTTTATAGTGATCATCTCTTTTTTTTTTTTTTTTTTCTATAAAATATGAAGCAAGATTCTGAGCAGGTGGAAGGAGGTAGGAGCTATGGGAGGTTTGAAGAGGGTTTGGAAGATTGGAAGAGTTGCTATGAAGAGAAGAAAAGCAAGTTGATAAGGGAAATGCAGTAGAATTGTATCATAGCAGTGAAAGCACTATTGAGGTTATGTGACATAAATGTGTAGTGGACCCAGTCAGAAGATTTTCTATACCTTTATTCAACAGCACACCTGTAGGGGAAAATGATGGGATAGATCCATGGTTGAATTTTGGCTGGGTGTAAAAGGTGATATAATAGGGGACTAAAAATTCAAGGTAGGAGGACAATGTAGAGTTAAATTCATTCAAAGGAGACAGTGGCTAGTGAAGAAGAGGGGGTCTGGGAAAGAATTGAAGACTCAAGGAATTGGCAGTAACAGGATGGATGAAGATTTGGGTTATGTGCAAAAAGGAAAAAGGAAAAGTGAAAAGCTAATGTATTATGATTGGATAGGGGATTATGAAATTCTTTATCATGGTGGTAGTACATTTGTGGTCCTATATTTGCATATCAAAGTGGAGTGGAGGAGTAGATCATGAGAGATGAGTAGGTTGAGGAAGTAAGTACTTAGGGCATTTAAAGGAGAATCAATACATATATTGAAATCTCCAGGTATGAGGCAAGGGTTGGAGAAGAGAGAAAAATTGTAAAACTACTATCAAACACATTGAGTAATATATAAGACTGACCTGGCTAGTTATTAAAACTTTCAGTGGATGGTGTATATGAATACCATGGACTTCAAAAGAAGATAATTTACTGGGTGCTGAAAGGAGACTAGCACCCAGAGAAGTGGCAAGGGGAACAAGGAGCATTCTAGCTCCCTCACCTGAATAGAACAGAAAAGATTGAGCGAAATACAGACCATGAAGAAAGTCAGTGTCTTTAGGAGAAAATAAAATTTTCTCTAAGAAGTAATTGATAGAATAAATGGGAAAGAAATAAATTTATGATAAAGGAAAATTTGCTGCCTATGAACAAATATCATATCCTAGGCTAAAGATTTACTAAACACTTCTTTTATTATATATTTTAGATTGCTGTTGTTTTAGGAAATGAAATGAATCAATCTATAATCTGACCTCTTTAAAAACAATCCTGCAACATCTTCCACTTTATAAACTCTTTCAAATATAACTTATACAAAAGTAATTATATCTTTCTAATCTTTTCATATACTGAAACATATTTTCTGGGCTTAGAAACCTATTCTTTTTAACATTAGTTGTATCTCCCTTATTATCTTAATTTCAACAATTAAAAAATAATTAATCAAATAGATTCAATTTTTTTTTTATCTGAAGAGTATTCTCCTTGAAAGATAAAACAGAAACAAAATGAGTTAAATGGCTCTACTTTCTTTCCATTCCCCTGTATTTTGCATGCTATCAGTGTCTCATTCTCCTTATGTTGCTGGCTTATCTGTTATTTGAATATTGCCTTTACTGAAATATGGCCTTTAAAAAAATTTTTGACATTCATAAAATCTTGACAATTGCAGCGCAATCAGACCTGAACAGTATTTATAAAATGTTATTTATTTTAACATTTTTCAACCATTTTGTACAGGCTAAGAAATAGAGTGGTGGATGACTATAATTAGATTTTCATGACAAAATAATCAAGACTTACAAAAATCTAGTATTTTATAACTCCCCAAACTCTAACTCTGGAATAAGAACTCAGTGTTTGACAAAAAATTTTCGGGAAACTGGAAAATAATATGTCAGAAACTCAGCATAGACCTGCATCTCATACATCATACCAAAATAAGATCAAAATGGGTAAATGATTCGGAAATAAAAGATGATACCATAAACAAATTAGAAGAGCAAGGGATGATTTACCTATCAGATCTTTGGAGAAGGGATGAATTTATGACCAAAAAAGAACTAGAGAACATTATGAAAGGCAAAATTATCAAATTTGATTATATTAAATTAAAAAGGTTTTACATTAGGAAACCAATAGAAATAAGATTAAAAGGTTAGTACAAAGCTGAGAAAAAAAAATTATAACCAGTGTTTCTGATGAAAGTCTCTTTTCTAAAATAAATAAATAGCTCTGTCAAATTTATAAGAATACTATTGATTACCCAATTGATAAATGGTCAAAGGATATAAACAAATGATTTTCACATGAAGAAATTAAAATTATCTATAGTTATATGAAAAACATGATCCACTATTGATTATTTAAATGCAAATTATAACAACACTAGACACTACTTCACATTCTTAGATTGGCTAAATTGATAGAAAAAGATAATGAGAAATGTTGGAGGGGATATGGGAAAACTGGGACACTAATGCATTGTTGGTGGAATTGTGAAATGATCTCACCATTCTGGAGAGCAATTAGGAACTATGACCAAAAGCCAATAAAGCTATACATAATTTTGACCCAGTAATGCCACTATTGGTTTTGTATCACAAAGAAATCATAAAGGAAGGAAAAAGATCCACTTTTCAAAAATATTTGTATAAGCTCTTTTTGTGGTAGCAAAGAATTGGAAAATGAGTAGATGCCTATCAATTAGGGGATGGCTGAATAAGCTATGATATATGAAAGTAATGGGACATTATTGTTCAATAAAAAAAAAATGAACAAGCTGAATTTAGAAAGGCCTGGAAAGATTTACATGAAATGATGCTGAACAAAACACACAGAACCAGAAATACATTGTACACAATGAAAGCAAGAATGCATGATGATCAACTTTAAAAGATTTGGTTCTTCTTAGTAGTTCAGTGATCCAAAGGAATCTCGATAGATTCTGGACAGAAAATATCCCTGCATCCAGAAAAAAAAAAATATGGAGTATGAATGAAAATCAACACATGGTATCTTTACTTTTTTTTTCTCCCATGAATTTTCCTTTTTGTTATGATTTTTCTTTCTCACCATGATTCATACAGCAATTTGAATTAAAAGTAAATTAATTAAAATATTTTTATTAAAACTTTTTTTTTTTATTTTCAAAACATATGCACAGATAAATTTCAACATTCACATTGCAAAACCTTGAGTCCCAAATATTTTCTCTTTTTTCTCCCTAAGTGACAAGTAATCCAATATATGTTAAACAGGCAAAATTCTTCCATACATATTTAGAGGACTTCAGGTATTTGGGAATTCTGACAAAAGTATACTTGAAGCAAAGATACTTACATCAGGGTGTTAACTCAGTGTGATTGATGAGATGATGGTTCTCCAGCTCACATATACTTAGTACTTAGTGTGGTGATGTAATGGTTCTACAGTTGGCACATGCTCACTGTGCTATAGTTATGTAATTGTATGAAGGAAATAAGGGCTGTGAGAACTTGTGGAAGAGCAGACTGGAGAGACTAGAGTGAGCTCGATCTCAGACTCCAATCCTTGAGAAAGCTAGCCCGGACATTACACATATTTTTACAATTATGCTGCACCAGAAACATCTGCTCAAAAAGGAAAAAAAAATGAGAAAGAAAACAAAATGCAAGTAAACAACAACAAAAAAGTTAAAATACTAAGTTTTGATCCACATAATTCCCACAGTCCTCTGTCTAGGTATACATGGCTTTTTTCATCACAAGACCATTTGAATTGGCCTGCATCACCTCACTTTTGAAAAAACCCACATGTGTCAGAATTGTTCATCTTATTATTTTGCTTTTGTAGGGTATAATGTTCTCCTTGTCCTACTCAATTCATTTACCCTCACCTCTTGTAAGTCTCTCCAGGTCTCTCTGAAATTAAACTGCTAATCATTTCTTATAGGACATTAATATTACTT